>NC_079163.1:102347561-102547561 GCF_947563725.1 Argiope bruennichi | reverse complement strand
AATTTTTTTAAAGCATGAAGAGTATCATTTTTTTAGGGGGGGGTGATTTTCTAATCAGTTACCTTTTTTCTTTTTAATTTTGTATTGTTGATTTCTATACGCATTTCTTCTCTTTTTTATAAAGGGCTTAAGTATTTGTAAAATTTATGGGGCTGCCAAACATCAGAAATGATTTCCCTGAATATTATATTTGTCTTCCTGTCATTCATCCTGAAACTTAAGCGGGATTCTCTTTTTTACATGTTTCTTGAAACCACAGACTTGAAATACTTTACATGAATTTTAAATCACACACTCTCAATGAATCTTTTCTTTCATTAATTATTGGTTGCCCAGTCTTATTAAGTTTTTATTTCAACTGAAGTTCAGATATATTTCGTTGCAATTTAAAGTTTTCTCTCTGTGTAGATTATATTATATTCATATCCTACTTGGAATGAAAACATATTTCCAACACAAATTATTATTTTCCAGTTATTACAGTAAAATGTGTACTCTCATTGTATTCACACTATTCTTTAATATTTGTGTGAGAATTTGAAAATTTTTCCCAATGATAATTGTTTCGTTTTTTAATAGGTTAAAGAGTCTCACTTTTATTAATTAGATTAAAAAAATTTTAAAATTATGAATGTTTTATTTTTAATTCTGTTTTCCTGATTGTTTTATTTATTTCTTCTAATTTATTTTCAGATTTATTATTTACATATTATTCTTATTTATTTACATATATTTCAAATAGTGCCGCCATCCATGAAATGAAAATAAAGCTTTGTGAAACTGGACTATAATAATCCAGTGGGTCTCAAAATATTTCTATTAATGCTGTATGCCATGAGAAAAATGATGAGATTTAAGAGTCTCTTCAATAAATAAAGGGTATAGGTATTAGTCAAGTAATAACTTAAAAGATATTTTAATTAAAAAATTCTATAAAAATTACATTCTTTAAGTAAACATGGGTTCCTCACATGCAAGCAAGGGAAACGGACACAGACTGAAGAAAAACTCCCGAAATACTCTGTTTCCGGTGTCAGTTGTTGCTGAATGTTCGCTTAAGGCAGAGATCTGTCATCCCATCCTGTGATGCATAACAGTCACAACCCCCGATAGTCTAACGGGGGTCGTGTAACAGCGCGGTTGCTAAAAGGGTTAATATAAAAATGTCTTAGGAGAGTTGCATTCAGTAACATATTCAGACAAAGAATCCGCAAAATATTTAAATTCATTCTTCTAAACAGAACATTTAAAAATAATTCTTTACTTTTAATTTCAATAATTTTAATCCTTTAGTCTTTTTAAAGCTGAAATTGAGTAATACGATTAAGCAGCCTCGGCAGATCAGATCCATGAAACGAGTTTGTGAACTGAAAATTACAAACAATCCAGTCCTTTTTATTATTATTATTTATTTATCGAGACGAACTTAAGAGTCAGAATTGATAAACTATTTTTTTTATTCCTCTAAATGACGAATTTTCAAAATGCAGTTGAACATTTTGATTTGTCTTTTAAGTGTAAAATTTGCTTGTGCGTACGTCTATATACACACACACAAACAAATGCAATTTTATGGGAGATCAATGAATACATATATATATATATATATATATATATATATATATATATATATATATATATATATATATATATATGATAACCCACGAAAAGTGAAATTAGTTTTATTTTCCAAAATACTAACTGTAGGAGAAAATTACGTTTCTTTCATTCATCTAACCACGCACAGTTTAAGTTTTATATGCAAAATTTGCAGAGATATGCTCATTTTTAATTTTAGAGGGACTAATCGGCAATTTCAATGAAAACGTTTGTTTCTGAAACATTTATTCAAGAAATAAAAATTGTCACATTCAATTATTTTTCTAGTTGTACATCATCCAACTATCATAACCTAGAAGAAATTTACTAATAATGCATAAGATTGCTCATTATAATTAGTCGTTAGTTGCAACTTAGTTTCTATTAAAAAAAAAAGAGAGAGAGAAGAAGAAAAAAAGGTGCAAAAACTTGAGAAACTGAACATTTAATAGATCTCGAAGAAGCACTAGAAAGCCGTCTAAGAAAATAAAATTATTTGCTTGCTCTCTAAAACAATGATATATTCAGTAATAAGGAAAGTTTAGATACGCTAAATATTTGTTTTGTATATAATCGTCATGCCGTCCTGGTTGTGGAAGAATATAATCCTCGTTTTTCGAATCACTAGCATCCTTCTAGTAACTGTGTTTACAGAACGAATTAAATAGCAGGATCATTTTAATTTATATTTTGGCTAATTTTTCAAATTACTCTCATGCTAATGCACGAATAATCAGTCCAAAACTCAACATTCTAGGACCGACAGTGTAGAATTTATTTCAACGTAATAACTGGCATCCATAGAGAATACACTCTGTCCTTGGATTTGTCTAGAATGTTGCAGTTGCGCCCAATCTTAGGTAAAATTAAAATCTCAATTATCTGAATATGGTGAAAAAAATCAAACATTTTCAACTTAAAGTAATATAATATTACAATGATGAAAAGAAACATAGTCAAATAATAGAATATTTACTATCATGAAAAAAGAAATGTAATCAATCAACATTTTCTTTTTTCGAATAGCGTTAATTTCAACTGGAGAAAAAAAAAAAAAAAAAAAAAAGAATTTTTTTCAAAAAATGCTGCATTACACAAAAAAGCAAGGTTTTAATTAATAATTTCTCCATGAAAATTTCTATCTATAAGTTAATATAATCTTAATACAAAATACACCTTCAATTCAATGATTGCGCATTTTAAGAACACTCAATTCAAACCGATTAGAAATAAACATTACGTTTAATTCAAAAAGAAAGAAATGATGAATCCAGCCTGAAGACTTCCTCAAGGATCATTCTCAGGCATTAGCGCTCTTTATATACAATGCATCATTTTTTATAGTCTATGTATTTTCTGTAGGCGGTTCAAGGTCACGTTTTCTACCTCGTTACTGGTTGTCTGCGTCGCAACGCTGTGGCAGATAAAAGTGTATTTTTTCTTCAGTATCTCTCTCTCTCTCTTTTTTTTTTTTTTTTTCCTTACCACGGCTGTTAAGGTACCGCCAGCTTAATGTCCTTACTGACTGGTGTGGGAAAAAAAAAAAAAATTCAAGCTTTGTCGAAACCATGGCAACGGACAAGGAGAAAGGGACAATAGCAGGGCAAACGAGTTTCCTTGAAACGCCCACAGAAATTACACAGACTATAGTTTGGTTCAGAAAAAAATTTATTTTTAATTCAATTTCGTAATTATAGCATTTATGATTAATTAATTAATTAATCAAAATTATGATTAATTTCAATTCAAACCGATATTTAACTCATTAGATGTGGGATTATTTAATTATAAGTACAAATACCAAGAAGGATCTCAAAATTTATAATTTCTTTTTCGCCAAAACTGATATAATTTCATACAACAAAAGCATACCTGAAACAAATGATACTAAATAGTATATGATAATGCGAAATAATTATTTCCCAGATTCGCAACGTTCTCAACCTTTAAAGTAGGCGTCTTGGTATCACAAATTTTGGACTGAATAATTTAAATATATGTTTCCGTAAGTGATGGATCATCCTCTTGAAATTTCAATAAATTTTTAATCAGAAATTCTCCGAAGAAAGAAAGGATACACAGACTACTATTATCTTTTTCACCAGAACAGGATTATGAAAATTTCGCGATTTAGAAAGGAATTTATATTTCGTTTAGTAAATATAACATCCCGTTTAGAATTGATCCTATGTATGTTGTTATATGGACATAGGAATTTTGAACCGTAATTAAATAATTAGAACGATACCACAGGAACACCGCACTTCATAGAGAACTTATTAATATCGAAAATTATATTGTACGGTCTAAATAACTATTTAATGTTATCTAAAAACGAGAGTAATAGGTGTATTTGTGAGTGGGGCCTCCTATTTTTTGCCCCTCTAAACAACTCCTTTCATTGTTTTATGTGTAAAAAACGAAATAAAATCTTTTCTTGCTCTGGCACGAAAGTTCCTGCTAAATGCCAATAACTATAATCTGACTAGAAAGAAGATTAAGTACCTGCTAATATTGATTATAGGAACTGACTGAAACCTTAATCACCTTAAATAATTTAAAATTTATTTAACAAAGAGGGCATTTAAAAATTTTTTTTTTTTATTTTAAAGTTTTCAAAATTTAGTTCGAAATTATGCAAATAATTTCGATCTAAATATGATAATATTGTTTTTTATTAATATTTTAATAAACTCTTTTATTGATTATCAACTTAAATATCATTATTATATTAACTATCAATAATAAAATGCTTTGTCAGATTATGGGAATTTGCTACATAAAACAGCTCACACAAATAATTAAGATAAAAAAAATTACCTGATTTCCATTTCAGTTAGTCAGGTCTAATCTATAACTTTTCAGGAGGTTCGAATTTGCCAAAACAAAGGCCCAAGAAAATTACTTTACCCGTTAAGAGCCTCTAAATGTTTTATCGGGGCCTAAGGAGACAACTGAATACCCTCATATTCTCAGCGGTTTCCCTGAAATGGTGAAATATGGGAAAGCGAACACGAAATTTAAATTAGAGTACTTGCTTTAACTTATTTAACTTTTTTTTTATTATCTTTATTTGTCTTCCATATATTGCAGATTTTTATTTAATTACCACTTTGTGTTCACATTTAAATCAGTTCTAATGTAAGGAATCAGAAAAAAAGTAACATGAATTATAAAGTGGGCCTTTGCTCATAAAGTCGAGAAATGTATATTGATACAACAAATAATGAACTTATGGTATAAAAACAATGTTTTTCCTTCTTGCCACTTTCTATTTGTATTTTTCATTCTTTATTCTTGTTGCAGCTGCAACAGAATATTAGATCTCGTTATTCTCAGTTTAATATTTAACTTCTAATTGTACTGTTCACTTAAAATGTTTGTATTCTATATCTTTTGATTTCAAATATTTGGCGTTTCTGTGTGTTAGTAAGACTGACTATGTTTCTCATTACACTATATTCTTTTCTGAGCCTTTTAATAAAATTAAAAACTGAAAATATTGCTTTTTTAGCATATAAGGTATTTGAAAATGTAAAGCTTAATTTTTTGGCATATCAAGGAAAGTATGTTCAGTTGTTATTACATTTGAATTTTAATTATATCTAAAATCTCTGTTACATATTAATGTCAATGCAGAATGGAATCTGCTTTCTCTCTGATAAACTTAATAATTAATCTGTATTTCGAAAAACTGAGAATAGGATCTGATGTGTAAATTTTTAAGTCTCTGAATTTTTAAAAATAATTATTTATGTCCTGATGTGTATGTATTTTACATTTCTTTAACAATACTGCATGTTGAATTTAAACATTTTTTGCTTACCTTTTATAGGTATAAAAAGTTATGAAAGGGACTTGGTTGAAATGCAAACTAATCTTAAGACATGAATGATTTGTGTATATTTTTGTTTGTCTTTCATATTTTCAAGTTTTTTTATTGAATTACCACTTTGTGTTCATATTTAAATGTGTTCTAATGTAAGGGATTAGAAAAAAGTAACATGAATTATAAATTGGTCCTTTGACCTTGAATTGGAGAAATGTGTCTTTATAGAACAAATCATGAATTTATGGCATAAAATCAATGCTTTTCCTTCTTGCCACTTTCTATTTCTATTTTTCATTTTTTATGCTTGTTGCTGCTACAACAGAATATACGATCTTATTATTCTCATTTTGATATTTTACTTCTAATTGTACCTTTCACTTAAAATGTTTGTATTAAAGAAAATACTTCTAAGACTATTTCTTTTAATTTCAAATATTCGAAAATTTCTAAGTGTTATTAAGTCTGATTATGTTTCTCATTCCAATATATACTTTTCTCAACCGTTTCATAGAATTAGAAACTGAAAATATTGCTTATTTAGGATCTAAGGTATTTGAAAATGTAAAGTTTATTTCTTTGGCCTATCTAGAAAAGTATGATCAGTTGTTATTACATTTAAATTTTAATTATATCTAAAATCTCTCTTACATACTAATGTCAATGCAGAATGAAATCTGCTTTCTCTCTTATAAACTTAATAATAATCCGTATTTCGAAAATCTGAGAATGGGATTTGATGTGTAAATTTTTAAGTCTCTGAATTTTAAAAAATAATTATTTATGTCCTGATGTGTATGTGTTTTATATTTCTTTAACAATACTGCATGTTGAATTTAAAATTTTTTTTCTTTCTTTTCATAGGTATAAAAAGTTATGAAAGGGACTTGGTTAAAATGCAAACTAATCTTAAGACATGAATGAGGTGTGTATATTTTTGTTTGTCTTTCATATTTTCAAGTTTTTTTATTGAATTACCACTTTGTGTTCATATTTAAATGTGTTCCAATGTAAGGGATGAGAAAAAAGTAACATGAATTATAAATTGGTCCTTTGACCTTGAATTGGAGAAATGTGTCTTGATACAACAAATCATGAATTTATGGCATAAAATCAATGTTTTTTTGCTTTTTCACACTTTCTATTTGTATTTTTCATTCTTTATTCTTGTTGCAGCTGCAACAGAATATTAGATCTCATTATTTTCAGTTTAATATTTAACTTCTAATTAAAATGTTTGTATTCTATATCTTTTGATTTCAAATATTTTGCATTTCTGTGTGTTAGTAAGACTGACTATGTTTCTCATTACACTATATTCTTTTCTGAGCCTTTTAATAAAATTAAAAACTGAAAATATTGCTTTTTTAGCATATAAGGTATTTGAAAATGTAAAGCTTAATTTTTTGGCATATCAAGGAAAGTATGTTCAGTTGTTATTACATTTGAATTTTAATTATATCTAAAATCTCTGTTACATATTAATGTCAATGCAGAATGGAATCTGCTTTCTCTCTGATAAACTTAATAATTAATCTGTATTTCGAAAAACTGAGAATAGGATCTGATGTGTAAATTTTTAAGTCTCTGAATTTTTAAAAATAATTATTTATGTCCTGATGTGTATGTATTTTACATTTCTTTAACAATACTGCATGTTGAATTTAAACATTTTTTGCTTACCTTTTATAGGTATAAAAAGTTATGAAAGGGACTTGGTTGAAATGCAAACTAATCTTAAGACATGAATGATTTGTGTATATTTTTGTTTGTCTTTCATATTTTCAAGTTTTTTTATTGAATTACCACTTTGTGTTCATATTTAAATGTGTTCTAATGTAAGGGATTAGAAAAAAGTAACATGAATTATAAATTGGTCCTTTGACCTTGAATTGGAGAAATGTGTCTTTATAGAACAAATCATGAATTTATGGCATAAAATCAATGCTTTTCCTTCTTGCCACTTTCTATTTCTATTTTTCATTTTTTATGCTTGTTGCTGCTACAACAGAATATACGATCTTATTATTCTCATTTTGATATTTTACTTCTAATTGTACCTTTCACTTAAAATGTTTGTATTAAAGAAAACACTTCTAAGCCTATTTCTTTTAATTTCAAATATTCGAAAATTTCTAAGTGTTATTAAGTCTGATTATGTTTCTCATTCCAATATATACTTTTCTCAACCGTTTCATAGAATTAGAAACTGAAAATATTGCTTATTTAGGACCTAAGGTATTTGAAAATGTAAAGTTTATTTCTTTGGCCTATCTAGAAAAGTATGATCAGTTGTTATTACATTTAAATTTTAATTATATCTAAAATCTCTCTTACATACTAATGTCAATGCAGAATGAAATCTGCTTTCTCTCTGATAAACTTAATAATAATCCGTATTTCGAAAATCTGAGAATGGGATTTGATGTGTAAATTTTTAAGTCTCTGAATTTTAAAAAATAATTATTTATGTCCTGATGTGTATGTGTTTTATATTTCTTTAACAATACTGCATGTTGAATTTAAAATTTTTTTTCTTTCTTTTCATAGGTATAAAAAGTTATGAAAGGGACTTGGTTAAAATGCAAACTAATCTTAAGACATGAATGAGGTGTGTATATTTTTGTTTGTCTTTCATATTTTCAAGTTTTTTTATTGAATTACCACTTTGTGTTCATATTTAAATGTGTTCCAATGTAAGGGATGAGAAAAAAGTTACATGAATTATAAATTGGTCCTTTGACCTTGAATTGGAGAAATGTGTCTTGATACAACAAATCATGAATTTATGGCATAAAATCAATGTTTTTTTGCTTTTTCACACTTTCTATTTGTATTTTTCATTCTTTATTCTTGTTGCAGCTGCAACAGAATATTAGATCTCATTATTCTCAGTTTAATATTTAACTTCTAATTAAAATGTTTGTATTCTATATCTTTTGATTTCAAATATTTGGCATTTCTGTGTGTTAGTAAGACTGACTATGTTTCTCATTACACTATATTCTTTTCTGAGCCTTTTAATAAAATTAAAAACTGAAAATATTGCTTTTTTAGCATATAAGGTATTTGAAAATGTAAAGCTTAATTTTTTGGCATATCAAGGAAAGTATGTTCAGTTGTTATTACATTTGAATTTTAATTATATCTAAAATCTCTGTTACATATTAATGTCAATGCAGAATGGAATCTGCTTTCTCTCTGATAAACTTAATAATTAATCTGTATTTCGAAAAACTGAGAATAGGATCTGATGTGTAAATTTTTAAGTCTCTGAATTTTTAAAAATAATTATTTATGTCCTGATGTGTATGTGTTTTACATTTCTTTAACAATACTGCATGTTGAATTTAAACATTTTTTGCTTACCTTTTATAGGTATAAAAAGTTATGAAAGGGACTTGGTTGAAATGCAAACTAATCTTAAGACATGAATGATTTGTGTATATTTTTGTTTGTCTTTCATATTTTCAAGTTTTTTTATTGAATTACCACTTTGTGTTCATATTTAAATGTGTTCTAATGTAAGGGATTAGAAAAAAGTAACATGAATTATAAATTGGTCCTTTGACCTTGAATTGGAGAAATGTGTCTTGATACAACAAATCATGAATTTATGGCATAAAATCAATGTTTTTTTGCTTTTTCACACTTTCTATTTGTATTTTTCATTCTTTATTCTTGTTGCAGCTGCAACAGAATATTAGATCTCATTATTCTCAGTTTAATATTTAACTTCTAATTAAAATGTTTGTATTCTATATCTTTTGATTTCAAATATTTGGCATTTCTGTGTGTTAGTAAGACTGACTATGTTTCTCATTACACTATATTCTTTTCTGAGCCTTTTAATAAAATTAAAAACTGAAAATATTGCTTTTTTAGCATATAAGGTATTTGAAAATGTAAAGCTTAATTTTTTGGCATATCAAGGAAAGTATGTTCAGTTGTTATTACATTTCAATTTTAATTATATCTAAAATCTCTGTTACATATTAATGTCAATGCAGAATGGAATCTGCTTTCTCTCTGATAAACTTAATAATTAATCTGTATTTCGAAAAACTGAGAATAGGATCTGATGTGTAAATTTTTAAGTCTCTGAATTTTTAAAAATAATTATTTATGTCCTGATGTGTATGTGTTTTACATTTCTTTAACAATACTGCATGTTGAATTTAAACATTTTTTGCTTACCTTTTATAGGTATAAAAAGTTATGAAAGGGACTTGGTTGAAATGCAAACTAATCTTAAGACATGAATGATTTGTGTATATTTTTGTTTGTCTTTCATATTTTCAAGTTTTTTTATTGAATTACCACTTTGTGTTCATATTTAAATGTGTTCTAATGTAAGGGATTAGAAAAAAGTAACATGAATTATAAATTGGTCCTTTGACCTTGAATTGGAGAAATGTGTCTTGATACAACAAATCATGAATTTATGGCATAAAATCAATGTTTTTTTGCTTTTTCACACTTTCTATTTGTATTTTTCATTCTTTATTCTTGTTGCAGCTGCAACAGAATATTAGATCTCATTATTCTCAGTTTAATATTTAACTTCTAATTAAAATGTTTGTATTCTATATCTTTTGATTTCAAATATTTGGCATTTCTGTGTGTTAGTAAGACTGACTATGTTTCTCATTACACTATATTCTTTTCTGAGCCTTTTAATAAAATTAAAAACTGAAAATATTGCTTTTTTAGCATATAAGGTATTTGAAAATGTAAAGCTTAATTTTTTGGCATATCAAGGAAAGTATGTTCAGTTGTTATTACATTTGAATTTTAATTATATCTAAAATCTCTGTTACATATTAATGTCAATGCAGAATGGAATCTGCTTTCTCTCTGATAAACTTAATAATTAATCTGTATTTCGAAAAACTGAGAATAGGATCTGATGTGTAAATTTTTAAGTCTCTGAATTTTTAAAAATAATTATTTATGTCCTGATGTGTATGTATTTTACATTTCTTTAACAATACTGCATGTTGAATTTAAACATTTTTTGCTTACCTTTTATAGGTATAAAAAGTTATGAAAGGGACTTGGTTGAAATGCAAACTAATCTTAAGACATGAATGATTTGTGTATATTTTTGTTTGTCTTTCATATTTTCAAGTTTTTTTATTGAATTACCACTTTGTGTTCATATTTAAATGTGTTCTAATGTAAGGGATTAGAAAAAAGTAACATGAATTATAAATTGGTCCTTTGACCTTGAATTGGAGAAATGTGTCTTGATACAACAAATCATGAATTTATGGCATAAAATCAATGCTTTTCCTTCTTGCCACTTTCTATTTCTATTTTTCATTTTTTATGCTTGTTGCTGCTACAACAGAATATACGATCTTATTATTCTCATTTTGATATTTTACTTCTAATTGTACCTTTCACTTAAAATGTTTGTATTAAAGAAAATACTTCTAAGACTATTTCTTTTAATTTCAAATATTCGAAAATTTCTAAGTGTTATTAAGTCTGATTAGGTTTCTCATTCCAATATATACTTTTCTCAACCGTTTTATAGAATTAGAAACTGAAAATATTGCTTATTTAGGATCTAAGGTATTTGAAAATGTAAAGTTTATTTCTTTGGCCTATCTAGAAAAGTATGATCAGTTGTTATTACATTTAAATTTTAATTATATCTAAAATCTCTCTTACATACTAATGTCAATGCAGAATGAAATCTGCTTTCTCTCTGATAAACTTAATAATAATCCGTATTTCGAAAATCTGAGAATGGGATTTGATGTGTAAATTTTTAAGTCTCTGAATTTTAAAAAATAATTATTTATGTCCTGATGTGTATGTGTTTTACATTTCTTTAACAATACTGCATGTTGAATTTAAACATTTTTTGCTTACCTTTTATAGGTATAAAAAGTTATGAAAGGGACTTGGTTGAAATGCAAACTAATCTTAAGACATGAATGATTTGTGTATATTTTTGTTTGTCTTTCATATTTTCAAGTTTTTTTATTGAATTACCACTTTGTGTTCATATTTAAATGTGTTCCAATGTAAGGGATGAGAAAAAAGTTACATGAATTATAAATTGGTCCTTTGACCTTGAATTGGAGAAATGTGTCTTGATACAACAAATCATGAATTTATGGCATAAAATCAATGTTTTTTTGCTTTTTCACACTTTCTATTTGTATTTTTCATTCTTTATTCTTGTTGCAGCTGCAACAGAATATTAGATCTCATTATTCTCAGTTTAATATTTAACTTCTAATTAAAATGTTTGTATTCTATATCTTTTGATTTCAAATATTTTGCATTTCTGTGTGTTAGTAAGACTGACTATGTTTCTCATTACACTATATTCTTTTCTGAGCCTTTTAATAAAATTAAAAACTGAAAATATTGCTTTTTTAGCATATAAGGTATTTGAAAATGTAAAGCTTAATTTTTTGGCATATCAAGGAAAGTATGTTCAGTTGTTATTACATTTGAATTTTAATTATATCTAAAATCTCTGTTACATATTAATGTCAATGCAGAATGGAATCTGCTTTCTCTCTGATAAACTTAATAACTAATCTGTATTTCGAAAAACTGAGAATAGGATCTGATGTGTAAATTTTTAAGTCTCTGAATTTTAAAAAATAATTATTTATGTCCTGATATGTATGTGTTTTATATTTCTTTAACAATACTGCATGTTGAATTTAAAATTTTTTTTCTTTCTTTTCATAGGTATAAAAAGTTATGAAAGGGACTTGGTTAAAATGCAAACTAATCTTAAGACATGAATGAGGTGTGTATATTTTTGTTTGTCTTTCATAATTTCAAGTTTTTTTATTGAATTACCACTTTGTGTTCATATTTAAATGTGTTCCAATGTAAGGGATGAGAAAAAAGTTACATGAATTATAAATTGGTCCTTTGACCTTGAATTGGAGAAATGTGTCTTGATACAACAAATCATGAATTTATGGCATAAAATCAATGTTTTTTTGCTTTTTCACACTTTCTATTTGTATTTTTCATTCTTTATTCTTGTTGCAGCTGCAACAGAATATTAGATCTCATTATTCTCAGTTTAATATTTAACTTCTAATTAAAATGTTTGTATTCTATATCTTTTGATTTCAAATATTTGGCATTTCTGTGTGTTAGTAAGACTGACTATGTTTCTCATTACACTATATTCTTTTCTGAGCCTTTTAATAAAATTAAAAACTGAAAATATTGCTTTTTTAGCATATAAGGTATTTGAAAATGTAAAGCTTAATTTTTTGGCATATCAAGGAAAGTATGTTCAGTTGTTATTACATTTGAATTTTAATTATATCTAAAATCTCTGTTACATATTAATGTCAATGCAGAATGGAATCTGCTTTCTCTCTGATAAACTTAATAATTAATCTGTATTTCGAAAAACTGAGAATAGGATCTGATGTGTAAATTTTTAAGTCTCTGAATTTTTAAAAATAATTATTTATGTCCTGATGTGTATGTATTTTACATTTCTTTAACAATACTGCATGTTGAATTTAAACATTTTTTGCTTACCTTTTATAGGTATAAAAAGTTATGAAAGGGACTTGGTTGAAATGCAAACTAATCTTAAGACATGAATGATTTGTGTATATTTTTGTTTGTCTTTCATATTTTCAAGTTTTTTTATTGAATTACCACTTTGTGCTCATATTTAAATGTGTTCTAATGTAAGGGATTAGAAAAAAGTAACATGAATTATAAATTGGTCCTTTGACCTTGAATTGGAGAAATGTGTCTTTATAGAACAAATCATGAATTTATGGCATAAAATCAATGCTTTTCCTTCTTGCCACTTTCTATTTCTATTTTTCATTTTTTATGCTTGTTGCTGCTACAACAGAATATACGATCTTATTATTCTCATTTTGATATTTTACTTCTAATTGTACCTTTCACTTAAAATGTTTGTATTAAAGAAAACACTTCTAAGCCTATTTCTTTTAATTTCAAATATTCGAACATTTCTAAGTGTTATTAAGTCTGATTATGTTTCTCATTCCAATATATACTTTTCTCAACCGTTGCATAGAATTAGAAACTGAAAATATTGCTTATTTAGGACCTAAGGTATTTGAAAATGTAAAGTTTATTTCTTTGGCCTATCTAGAAAAGTATGATCAGTTGTTATTACATTTAAATTTTAATTATATCTAAAATCTCTCTTACATACTAATGTCAATGCAGAATGAAATCTGCTTTCTCTCTGATAAACTTAATAACTAATCTGTATTTCGAAAAACTGAGAATGGGATTTGATGTGTAAATTTTTAAGTCTCTGAATTTTTAAAAATAATTATTTATGTCCTGATGTGTATGTGTTTTATATTTCTTTAACAATACTGCATGTTGAATTTAAAATTTTTTTTCTTTCTTTTCATAGGTATAAAAAGTTATGAAAGGGACTTGGTTAAAATGCAAACTAATCTTAAGACATGAATGAGGTGTGTATATTTTTGTTTGTCTTTCATATTTTCAAGTTTTTTTATTGAATTACCACTTTGTGTTCATATTTAAATGTGTTCCAATGTAAGGGATGAGAAAAAAGTTACATGAATTATAAATTGGTCCTTTGACCTTGAATTGGAGAAATGTGTCTTGATACAACAAATCATGAATTTATGGCATAAAATCAATGTTTTTTTGCTTTTTCACACTTTCTATTTGTATTTTTCATTCTTTATTCTTGTTGCAGCTGCAACAGAATATTAGATCTCATTATTCTCAGTTTAATATTTAACTTCTAATTAAAATGTTTGTATTCTATATCTTTTGATTTCAAATATTTGGCATTTCTGTGTGTTAGTAAGACTGACTATGTTTCTCATTACACTATATTCTTTTCTGAGCCTTTTAATAAAATTAAAAACTAAAAATATTGCTTTTTTAGCATATAAGGTATTTGAAAATGTAAAGCTTAATTTTTTGGCATATCAAGGAAAGTATGTTCAGTTGTTATTACATTTGAATTTTAATTATATCTAAAATCTCTGTTACATATTAATGTCAATGCAGAATGGAATCTGCTTTCTCTCTGATAAACTTAATAATTAATCTGTATTTCGAAAAACTGAGAATAGGATCTGATGTGTAAATTTTTAAGTCTCTGAATTTTTAAAAATAATTATTTATGTCCTGATGTGTATGTGTTTTACATTTCTTTAACAATACTGCATGTTGAATTTAAACATTTTTTGCTTACCTTTTATAGGTATAAAAAGTTATGAAAGGGACTTGGTTGAAATGCAAACTAATCTTAAGACATGAATGATTTGTGTATATTTTTGTTTGTCTTTCATATTTTCAAGTTTTTTTATTGAATTACCACTTTGTGTTCATATTTAAATGTGTTCTAATGTAAGGGATTAGAAAAAAGTAACATGAATTATAAATTGGTCCTTTGACCTTGAATTGGAGAAATGTGTCTTGATACAACAAATCATGAATTTATGGCATAAAATCAATGCTTTTCCTTCTTGCCACTTTCTATTTCTATTTTTCATTTTTTATGCTTGTTGCTGCTACAACAGAATATACGATCTTATTATTCTCATTTTGATATTTTACTTCTAATTGTACCTTTCACTTAAAATGTTTGTATTAAAGAAAATACTTCTAAGACTATTTCTTTTAATTTCAAATATTCGAAAATTTCTAAGTGTTATTAAGTCTGATTAGGTTTCTCATTCCAATATATACTTTTCTCAACCGTTTTATAGAATTAGAAACTGAAAATATTGCTTATTTAGGATCTAAGGTATTTGAAAATGTAAAGTTTATTTCTTTGGCCTATCTAGAAAAGTATGATCAGTTGTTATTACATTTAAATTTTAATTATATCTAAAATCTCTCTTACATACTAATGTCAATGCAGAATGAAATCTGCTTTCTCTCTGATAAACTTAATAATAATCCGTATTTCGAAAATCTGAGAATGGGATTTGATGTGTAAATTTTTAAGTCTCTGAATTTTAAAAAATAATTATTTATGTCCTGATGTGTATGTGTTTTATATTTCTTTAACAATACTGCATGTTGAATTTAAATTTTTTTTTCTTTCTTTTCATAGGTATAAAAAGTTATGAAAGGGACTTGGTTAAAATGCAAACTAATCTTAAGACATGAATGAGGTGTGTATATTTTTGTTTGTCTTTCATATTTTCAAGTTTTTTTATTGAATTACCACTTTGTGTTCATATTTAAATGTGTTCTAATGTAAGGGATGAGAAAAAAGTTACATGAATTATAAATTGGTCCTTTGACCTTGAATTGGAGAAATGTGTCTTTATAGAACAAATCATGAATTTATGGCATAAAATCAATGCTTTTCCTTCTTGCCACTTTCTATTTCTGTTTTTCAATTTTTATGCTTGTTGCTGCTACAACAGAATATACGATCTTATTATTCTCATTTTGATATTTTACTTCTAATTGTACCTTTCACTTAAAATGTTTGTATTAAAGAAAATACTTCTAAGACTATTTCTTTTAATTTCAAATATTCGAAAATTTCTAAGTGTTATTAAGTCTGATTATGTTTCTCATTCCAATATATACTTTTCTCAACCGTTTCATAGAATTAGAAACTGAAAATATTGCTTATTTAGGATCTAAGGTATTTGAAAATGTAAAGTTTATTTCTTTGGCCTATCTAGAAAAGTATGATCAGTTGTTATTACATTTAAATTTTAATTATATCTAAAATCTCTCTTACATACTAATGTCAATGCAGAATGAAATCTGCTTTCTCTCTGATAAACTTAATAATAATCCGTATTTCGAAAATCTGAGAATGGGATTTGATGTGTAAATTTTTAAGTCTCTGAATTTTAAAAAATAATTATTTATGTCCTGATGTGTATGTGTTTTACATTTCTTTAACAATACTGCATGTTGAATTTAAACATTTTTTGCTTACCTTTTATAGGTATAAAAAGTTATGAAAGGGACTTGGTTGAAATGCAAACTAATCTTAAGACATGAATGATTTGTGTATATTTTTGTTTGTCTTTCATATTTTCAAGTTTTTTTATTGAATTACCACTTTGTGTTCATATTTAAATGTGTTCCAATGTAAGGGATGAGAAAAAAGTTACATGAATTATAAATTGGTCCTTTGACCTTGAATTGGAGAAATGTGTCTTGATACAACAAATCATGAATTTATGGCATAAAATCAATGTTTTTTTGCTTTTTCACACTTTCTATTTGTATTTTTCATTCTTTATTCTTGTTGCAGCTGCAACAGAATATTAGATCTCATTATTCTCAGTTTAATATTTAACTTCTAATTAAAATGTTTGTATTCTATATCTTTTGATTTCAAATATTTTGCATTTCTGTGTGTTAGTAAGACTGACTATGTTTCTCATTACACTATATTCTTTTCTGAGCCTTTTAATAAAATTAAAAACTGAAAATATTGCTTTTTTAGCATATAAGGTATTTGAAAATGTAAAGCTTAATTTTTTGGCATATCAAGGAAAGTATGTTCAGTTGTTATTACATTTGAATTTTAATTATATCTAAAATCTCTGTTACATATTAATGTCAATGCAGAATGGAATCTGCTTTCTCTCTGATAAACTTAATAACTAATCTGTATTTCGAAAAACTGAGAATAGGATCTGATGTGTAAATTTTATGTCTCTGAATTTTAAAAAATAATTATTTATGTCCTGATGTGTATGTGTTTTATATTTCTTTAACAATACTGCATGTTGAATTTAAAAATTTTTTTCTTTCTTTTCATAGGTATAAAAAGTTATGAAAGGGACTTGGTTAAAATGCAAACTAATCTTAAGACATGAATGAGGTGTGTATATTTTTGTTTGTCTTTCATATTTTCAAGTTTTTTTATTGAATTACCACTTTGTGTTCATATTTAAATGTGTTCCAATGTAAGGGATGAGAAAAAAGTTACATGAATTATAAATTGGTCCTTTGACCTTGAATTGGAGAAATGTGTCTTGATACAACAAATCATGAATTTATGGCATAAAATCAATGTTTTTTTGCTTTTTCACACTTTCTATTTGTATTTTTCATTCTTTATTCTTGTTGCAGCTGCAACAGAATATTAGATCTCATTCTTCTCAGTTTAATATTTAACTTCTAATTAAAATGTTTGTATTCTATATCTTTTGATTTCAAATATTTTGCATTTCTGTGTGTTAGTAAGACTGACTATGTTTCTCATTACACTATATTCTTTTCTGAGCCTTTTAATAAAATTAAAAACTGAAAATATTGCTTTTTTAGCATATAAGGTATTTGAAAATGTAAAGCTTAATTTTTTGGCATATCAAGGAAAGTATGTTCAGTTGTTATTACATTTGAATTTTAATTATATCTAAAATCTCTGTTACATATTAATGTCAATGCAGAATGGAATCTGCTTTCTCTCTGATAAACTTAATAACTAATCTGTATTTCGAAAAACTGAGAATAGGATCTGATGTGTAAATTTTTAAGTCTCTGAATTTTAAAAAATAATTATTTATGTCCTGATATGTATGTGTTTTATATTTCTTTAACAATACTGCATGTTGAATTTAAAATTTTTTTTCTTTCTTTTCATAGGTATAAAAAGTTATGAAAGGGACTTGGTTAAAATGCAAACTAATCTTAAGACATGAATGAGGTGTGTATATTTTTGTTTGTCTTTCATAATTTCAAGTTTTTTTATTGAATTACCACTTTGTGTTCATATTTAAATGTGTTCCAATGTAAGGGATGAGAAAAAAGGTTACATGAATTATAAATTGGTCCTTTGACCTTGAATTGGAGAAATGTGTCTTGATACAACAAATCATGAATTTATGGCATAAAATCAATGTTTTTTTGCTTTTTCACACTTTCTATTTGTATTTTTCATTCTTTATTCTTGTTGCAGCTGCAACAGAATATTAGATCTCATTATTCTCAGTTTAATATTTAACTTCTAATTAAAATGTTTGTATTCTATATCTTTTGATTTCAAATATTTGGCATTTCTGTGTGTTAGTAAGACTGACTATGTTTCTCATTACACTATATTCTTTTCTGAGCCTTTTAATAAAATTAAAAACTGAAAATATTGCTTTTTTAGCATATAAGGTATTTGAAAATGTAAAGCTTAATTTTTTGGCATATCAAGGAAAGTATGTTCAGTTGTTATTACATTTGAATTTTAATTATATCTAAAATCTCTGTTACATATTAATGTCAATGCAGAATGGAATCTGCTTTCTCTCTGATAAACTTAATAATTAATCTGTATTTCGAAAAACTGAGAATAGGATCTGATGTGTAAATTTTTAAGTCTCTGAATTTTTAAAAATAATTATTTATGTCCTGATGTGTATGTATTTTACATTTCTTTAACAATACTGCATGTTGAATTTAAACATTTTTTGCTTACCTTTTATAGGTATAAAAAGTTATGAAAGGGACTTGGTTGAAATGCAAACTAATCTTAAGACATGAATGATTTGTGTATATTTTTGTTTGTCTTTCATATTTTCAAGTTTTTTTATTGAATTACCACTTTGTGCTCATATTTAAATGTGTTCTAATGTAAGGGATTAGAAAAAAGTAACATGAATTATAAATTGGTCCTTTGACCTTGAATTGGAGAAATGTGTCTTTATAGAACAAATCATGAATTTATGGCATAAAATCAATGCTTTTCCTTCTTGCCACTTTCTATTTCTATTTTTCATTTTTTATGCTTGTTGCTGCTACAACAGAATATACGATCTTATTATTCTCATTTTGATATTTTACTTCTAATTGTACCTTTCACTTAAAATGTTTGTATTAAAGAAAACACTTCTAAGCCTATTTCTTTTAATTTCAAATATTCGAACATTTCTAAGTGTTATTAAGTCTGATTATGTTTCTCATTCCAATATATACTTTTCTCAACCGTTGCATAGAATTAGAAACTGAAAATATTGCTTATTTAGGACCTAAGGTATTTGAAAATGTAAAGTTTATTTCTTTGGCCTATCTAGAAAAGTATGATCAGTTGTTATTACATTTAAATTTTAATTATATCTAAAATCTCTCTTACATACTAATGTCAATGCAGAATGAAATCTGCTTTCTCTCTGATAAACTTAATAACTAATCTGTATTTCGAAAAACTGAGAATGGGATTTGATGTGTAAATTTTTAAGTCTCTGAATTTTTAAAAATAATTATTTATGTCCTGATGTGTATGTGTTTTATATTTCTTTAACAATACTGCATGTTGAATTTAAAATTTTTTTTCTTTCTTTTCATAGGTATAAAAAGTTATGAAAGGGACTTGGTTAAAATGCAAACTAATCTTAAGACATGAATGAGGTGTGTATATTTTTGTTTGTCTTTCATATTTTCAAGTTTTTTTATTGAATTACCACTTTGTGTTCATATTTAAATGTGTTCCAATGTAAGGGATGAGAAAAAAGTTACATGAATTATAAATTGGTCCTTTGACCTTGAATTGGAGAAATGTGTCTTGATACAACAAATCATGAATTTATGGCATAAAATCAATGTTTTTTTGCTTTTTCACACTTTCTATTTGTATTTTTCATTCTTTATTCTTGTTGCAGCTGCAACAGAATATTAGATCTCATTATTCTCAGTTTAATATTTAACTTCTAATTAAAATGTTTGTATTCTATATCTTTTGATTTCAAATATTTGGCATTTCTGTGTGTTAGTAAGACTGACTATGTTTCTCATTACACTATATTCTTTTCTGAGCCTTTTAATAAAATTAAAAACTGAAAATATTGCTTTTTTAGCATATAAGGTATTTGAAAATGTAAAGCTTAATTTTTTGGCATATCAAGGAAAGTATGTTCAGTTGTTATTACATTTGAATTTTAATTATATCTAAAATCTCTGTTACATATTAATGTCAATGCAGAATGGAATCTGCTTTCTCTCTGATAAACTTAATAACTAATCTGTATTTCGAAAAACTGAGAATAGGATCTGATGTGTAAATTTTTAAGTCTCTGAATTTTTAAAAATAATTATTTATGTCCTGATGTGTATGTGTTTTACATTTCTTTAACAATACTGCATGTTGAATTTAAACATTTTTTGCTTACCTTTTATAGGTATAAAAAGTTATGAAAGGGACTTGGTTGAAATGCAAACTAATCTTAAGACATGAATGATTTGTGTATATTTTTGTTTGTCTTTCATATTTTCAAGTTTTTTTATTGAATTACCACTTAGTGTTCATATTTAAATGTGTTCTAATGTAAGGGATTAGAAAAAAGTAACATGAATTATAAATTGGTCCTTTGACCTTGAATTGGAAAAATGTGTCTTGATACAACAAATCATGAATTTATGGCATAAAATCAATGCTTTTCCTTCTTGCCACTTTCTATTTCTATTTTTCATTTTTTATGCTTGTTGCTGCTACAACAGAATATACGATCTTATTATTCTCATTTTGATATTTTACTTCTAATTGTACCTTTCACTTAAAATGTTTGTATTAAAGAAAATACTTCTAAGACTATTTCTTTTAATTTCAAATATTCGAAAATTTCTAAGTGTTATTAAGTCTGATTAGGTTTCTCATTCCAATATATACTTTTCTCAACCGTTTTATAGAATTAGAAACTGAAAATATTGCTTATTTAGGATCTAAGGTATTTGAAAATGTAAAGTTTATTTCTTTGGCCTATCTAGAAAAGTATGATCAGTTGTTATTACATTTAAATTTTAATTATATCTAAAATCTCTCTTACATACTAATGTCAATGCAGAATGAAATCTGCTTTCTCTCTGATAAACTTAATAATAATCCGTATTTCGAAAATCTGAGAATGGGATTTGATGTGTAAATTTTTAAGTCTCTGAATTTTAAAAAATAATTATTTATGTCCTGATGTGTATGTGTTTTATATTTCTTTAACAATACTGCATGTTGAATTTAAATTTTTTTTTTCTTTCTTTTCATAGGTATAAAAAGTTATGAAAGGGACTTGGTTAAAATGCAAACTAATCTTAAGACATGAATGAGGTGTGTATATTTTTGTTTGTCTTTCATATTTTCAAGTTTTTTTATTGAATTACCACTTTGTGTTCATATTTAAATGTGTTCTAATGTAAGGGATGAGAAAAAAGTAACATGAATTATAAATTGGTCCTTTGACCTTGAATTGGAGAAATGTGTCTTTATAGAACAAATCATGAATTTATGGCATAAAATCAATGCTTTTCCTTCTTGCCACTTTCTATTTCTGTTTTTCAATTTTTATGCTTGTTGCTGCTACAACAGAATATACGATCTTATTATTCTCATTTTGATATTTTACTTCTAATTGTACCTTTCACTTAAAATGTTTGTATTAAAGAAAATACTTCTAAGACTATTTCTTTTAATTTCAAATATTCGAAAATTTCTAAGTGTTATTAAGTCTGATTATGTTTCTCATTCCAATATATACTTTTCTCAACCGTTTCATAGAATTAGAAACTGAAAATATTGCTTATTTAGGATCTAAGGTATTTGAAAATGTAAAGTTTATTTCTTTGGCCTATCTAGAAAAGTATGATCAGTTGTTATTACATTTAAATTTTAATTATATCTAAAATCTCTCTTACATACTAATGTCAATGCAGAATGAAATCTGCTTTCTCTCTGATAAACTTAATAATAATCCGTATTTCGAAAATCTGAGAATGGGATTTGATGCGTAAATTTTTAAGTCTCTGAATTTTAAAAAATAATTATTTATGTCCTGATGTGTATGTGTTTTACATTTCTTTAACAATACTGCATGTTGAATTTAAACATTTTTTGCTTACCTTTTATAGGTATAAAAAGTTATGAAAGGGACTTGGTTGAAATGCAAACTAATCTTAAGACATGAATGATTTGTGTATATTTTTGTTTGTCTTTCATATTTTCAAGTTTTTTTATTGAATTACCACTTTGTGTTCATATTTAAATGTGTTCCAATGTAAGGGATGAGAAAAAAGTTACATGAATTATAAATTGGTCCTTTGACCTTGAATTGGAGAAATGTGTCTTGATACAACAAATCATGAATTTATGGCATAAAATCAATGTTTTTTTGCTTTTTCACACTTTCTATTTGTATTTTTCATTCTTTATTCTTGTTGCAGCTGCAACAGAATATTAGATCTCATTATTCTCAGTTTAATATTTTACTTCTAATTAAAATGTTTGTATTCTATATCTTTTGATTTCAAATATTTTGCATTTCTGTGTGTTAGTAAGACTGACTATGTTTCTCATTACACTATATTCTTTTCTGAGCCTTTTAATAAAATTAAAAACTGAAAATATTGCTTTTTTAGCATATAAGGTATTTGAAAATGTAAAGCTTAATTTTTTGGCATATCAAGGAAAGTATGTTCAGTTGTTATTACATTTGAATTTTAATTATATCTAAAATCTCTGTTACATATTAATGTCAATGCAGAATGGAATCTGCTTTCTCTCTGATAAACTTAATAACTAATCTGTATTTCGAAAAACTGAGAATAGGATCTGATGTGTAAATTTTATGTCTCTGAATTTTAAAAAATAATTATTTATGTCCTGATGTGTATGTGTTTTATATTTCTTTAACAATACTGCATGTTGAATTTAAAAATTTTTTTCTTTCTTTTCATAGGTATAAAAAGTTATGAAAGGGACTTGGTTAAAATGCAAACTAATCTTAAGACATGAATGAGGTGTGTATATTTTTGTTTGTCTTTCATATTTTCAAGTTTTTTTATTGAATTACCACTTTGTGTTCATATTTAAATGTGTTCCAATGTAAGGGATGAGAAAAAAGTTACATGAATTATAAATTGGTCCTTTGACCTTTAATTGGAGAAATGTGTCTTGATACAACAAATCATGAATTTATGGCATAAAATCAATGTTTTTTTGCTTTTTCACACTTTCTATTTGTATTTTTCATTCTTTATTCTTGTTGCAGCTGCAACAGAATATTAGATCTCATTATTCTCAGTTTAATATTTAACTTCTAATTAAAATGTTTGTATTCTATATCTTTTGATTTCAAATATTTGGCATTTCTGTGTGTTAGTAAGACTGACTATGTTTCTCATTACACTATATTCTTTTCTGAGCCTTTTAATAAAATTAAAAACTGAAAATATTGCTTTTTTAGCATATAAGGTATTTGAAAATGTAAAGCTTAATTTTTTGGCATATCAAGGAAAGTATGTTCAGTTGTTATTACATTTGAATTTTAATTATATCTAAAATCTCTGTTACATATTAATGTCAATGCAGAATGGAATCTGCTTTCTCTCTGATAAACTTAATAATTAATCTGTATTTCGAAAAACTGAGAATAGGATCTGATGTGTAAATTTTTAAGTCTCTGAATTTTTAAAAATAATTATTTATGTCCTGATGTGTATGTATTTTACATTTCTTTAACAATACTGCATGTTGAATTTAAACATTTTTTGCTTACCTTTTATAGGTATAAAAAGTTATGAAAGGGACTTGGTTGAAATGCAAACTAATCTTAAGACATGAATGATTTGTGTATATTTTTGTTTGTCTTTCATATTTTCAAGTTTTTTTATTGAATTACCACTTTGTGCTCATATTTAAATGTGTTCTAATGTAAGGGATTAGAAAAAAGTAACATGAATTATAAATTGGTCCTTTGACCTTGAATTGGAGAAATGTGTCTTTATAGAACAAATCATGAATTTATGGCATAAAATCAATGCTTTTCCTTCTTGCCACTTTCTATTTCTATTTTTCATTTTTTATGCTTGTTGCTGCTACAACAGAATATACGATCTTATTATTCTCATTTTGATATTTTACTTCTAATTGTACCTTTCACTTAAAATGTTTGTATTAAAGAAAACACTTCTAAGCCTATTTCTTTTAATTTCAAATATTCGAACATTTCTAAGTGTTATTAAGTCTGATTATGTTTCTCATTCCAATATATACTTTTCTCAACCGTTGCATAGAATTAGAAACTGAAAATATTGCTTATTTAGGACCTAAGGTATTTGAAAATGTAAAGTTTATTTCTTTGGCCTATCTAGAAAAGTATGATCAGTTGTTATTACATTTAAATTTTAATTATATCTAAAATCTCTCTTACATACTAATGTCAATGCAGAATGAAATCTGCTTTCTCTCTGATAAACTTAATAACTAATCTGTATTTCGAAAAACTGAGAATGGGATTTGATGTGTAAATTTTTAAGTCTCTGAATTTTTAAAAATAATTATTTATGTCCTGATGTGTATGTGTTTTATATTTCTTTAACAATACTGCATGTTGAATTTAAAATTTTTTTTCTTTCTTTTCATAGGTATAAAAAGTTATGAAAGGGACTTGATTAAAATGCAAACTAATCTTAAGACATGAATGAGGTGTGTATATTTTTGTTTGTCTTTCATATTTTCAAGTTTTTTTATTAAATTACCACTTTGTGTTCATATTTAAATGTGTTCCAATGTAAGGGATGAGAAAAAAGTTACATGAATTATAAATTGGTCCTTTGACCTTGAATTGGAGAAATGTGTCTTGATACAACAAATCATGAATTTATGGCATAAAATCAATGTTTTTTTGCTTTTTCACACTTTCTATTTGTATTTTTCATTCTTTATTCTTGTTGCAGCTGCAACAGAATATTAGATCTCATTATTCTCAGTTTAATATTTAACTTCTAATTAAAATGTTTGTATTCTATATCTTTTGATTTCAAATATTTGGCATTTCTGTGTGTTAGTAAGACTGACTATGTTTCTCATTACACTATATTCTTTTCTGAGCCTTTTAATAAAATTAAAAACTAAAAATATTGCTTTTTTAGCATATAAGGTATTTGAAAATGTAAAGCTTAATTTTTTGGCATATCAAGGAAAGTATGTTCAGTTGTTATTACATTTGAATTTTAATTATATCTAAAATCTCTGTTACATATTAATGTCAATGCAGAATGGAATCTGCTTTCTCTCTGATAAACTTAATAATTAATCTGTATTTCGAAAAACTGAGAATAGGATCTGATGTGTAAATTTTTAAGTCTCTGCATTTTTAAAAATAATTATTTATGTCCTGATGTGTATGTGTTTTACATTTCTTTAACAATACTGCATGTTGAATTTAAACATTTTTTGCTTACCTTTTATAGGTATAAAAAGTTATGAAAGGGACTTGGTTGAAATGCAAACTAATCTTAAGACATGAATGATTTGTGTATATTTTTGTTTGTCTTTCATATTTTCAAGTTTTTTTATTGAATTACCACTTTGTGTTCATATTTAAATGTGTTCTAATGTAAGGGATTAGAAAAAAGTAACATGAATTATAAATTGGTCCTTTGACCTTGAATTGGAGAAATGTGTCTTGATACAACAAATCATGAATTTATGGCATAAAATCAATGCTTTTCCTTCTTGCCACTTTCTATTTCTATTTTTCATTTTTTATGCTTGTTGCTGCTACAACAGAATATACGATCTTATTATTCTCATTTTGATATTTTACTTCTAATTGTACCTTTCACTTAAAATGTTTGTATTAAAGAAAATACTTCTAAGACTATTTCTTTTAATTTCAAATATTCGAAAATTTCTAAGTGTTATTAAGTCTGATTAGGTTTCTCATTCCAATATATACTTTTCTCAACCGTTTTATAGAATTAGAAACTGAAAATATTGCTTATTTAGGATCTAAGGTATTTGAAAATGTAAAGTTTATTTCTTTGGCCTATCTAGAAAAGTATGATCAGTTGTTATTACATTTAAATTTTAATTATATCTAAAATCTCTCTTACATACTAATGTCAATGCAGAATGAAATCTGCTTTCTCTCTGATAAACTTAATAATAATCCGTATTTCGAAAATCTGAGAATGGGATTTGATGTGTAAATTTTTAAGTCTCTGAATTTTAAAAAATAATTATTTATGTCCTGATGTGTATGTGTTTTATATTTCTTTAACAATACTGCATGTTGAATTTAAATTTTTTTTTTCTTTCTTTTCATAGGTATAAAAAGTTATGAAAGGGACTTGGTTAAAATGCAAACTAATCTTAAGACATGAATGAGGTGTGTATATTTTTGTTTGTCTTTCATATTTTCAAGTTTTTTTATTGAATTACCACTTTGTGTTCATATTTAAATGTGTTCTAATGTAAGGGATGAGAAAAAAGTAACATGAATTATAAATTGGTCCTTTGACCTTGAATTGGAGAAATGTGTCTTTATAGAACAAATCATGAATTTATGGCATAAAATCAATGCTTTTCCTTCTTGCCACTTTCTATTTCTGTTTTTCAATTTTTATGCTTGTTGCTGCTACAACAGAATATACGATCTTATTATTCTCATTTTGATATTTTACTTCTAATTGTACCTTTCACTTAAAATGTTTGTATTAAAGAAAATACTTCTAAGACTATTTCTTTTAATTTCAAATATTCGAAAATTTCTAAGTGTTATTAAGTCTGATTATGTTTCTCATTCCAATATATACTTTTCTCAACCGTTTCATAGAATTAGAAACTGAAAATATTGCTTATTTAGGATCTAAGGTATTTGAAAATGTAAAGTTTATTTCTTTGGCCTATCTAGAAAAGTATGATCAGTTGTTATTACATTTAAATTTTAATTATATCTAAAATCTCTCTTACATACTAATGTCAATGCAGAATGAAATCTGCTTTCTCTCTGATAAACTTAATAATAATCCGTATTTCGAAAATCTGAGAATGGGATTTGATGTGTAAATTTTTAAGTCTCTGAATTTTAAAAAATAATTATTTATGTCCTGATGTGTATGTGTTTTATATTTCTTTAACAATACTGCATGTTGAATTTAAATTTTTTTTTTCTTTCTTTTCATAGGTATAAAAAGTTATTAAAGGGACTTGGTTAAAATGCAAACTAATCTTAAGACATGAATGAGGTGTGTATATTTTTGTTTGTCTTTCATATTTTCAAGTTTTTTTATTGAATTACCACTTTGTGTTCATATTTAAATGTGTTCTAATGTAAGGGATGAGAAAAAAGTAACATGAATTATAAATTGGTCCTTTGACCTTGAATTGGAGAAATGTGTCTTTATAGAACAAATCATGAATTTATGGCATAAAATCAATGCTTTTCCTTCTTGCCACTTTCTATTTCTGTTTTTCAATTTTTATGCTTGTTGCTGCTACAACAGAATATACGATCTTATTATTCTCATTTTGATATTTTACTTCTAATTGTACCTTTCACTTAAAATGTTTGTATTAAAGAAAATACTTCTAAGACTATTTCTTTTAATTTCAAATATTCGAAAATTTCTAAGTGTTATTAAGTCTGATTATGTTTCTCATTCCAATATATACTTTTCTCAACCGTTTCATAGAATTAGAAACTGAAAATATTGCTTATTTAGGATCTAAGGTATTTGAAAATGTAAAGTTTATTTCTTTGGCCTATCTAGAAAAGTATGATCAGTTGTTATTACATTTAAATTTTAATTATATCTAAAATCTCTCTTACATACTAATGTCAATGCAGAATGAAATCTGCTTTCTCTCTGATAAACTTAATAATAATCCGTATTTCGAAAATCTGAGAATGGGATTTGATGCGTAAATTTTTAAGTCTCTGAATTTTAAAAAATAATTATTTATGTCCTGATGTGTATGTGTTTTACATTTCTTTAACAATACTGCATGTTGAATTTAAACATTTTTTGCTTACCTTTTATAGGTATAAAAAGTTATGAAAGGGACTTGGTTGAAATGCAAACTAATCTTAAGACATGAATGATTTGTGTATATTTTTGTTTGTCTTTCATATTTTCAAGTTTTTTTATTGAATTACCACTTTGTGTTCATATTTAAATGTGTTCCAATGTAAGGGATGAGAAAAAAGTTACATGAATTATAAATTGGTCCTTTGACCTTGAATTGGAGAAATGTGTCTTGATACAACAAATCATGAATTTATGGCATAAAATCAATGTTTTTTTGCTTTTTCACACTTTCTATTTGTATTTTTCATTCTTTATTCTTGTTGCAGCTGCAACAGAATATTAGATCTCATTATTCTCAGTTTAATATTTAACTTCTAATTAAAATGTTTGTATTCTATATCTTTTGATTTCAAATATTTTGCATTTCTGTGTGTTAGTAAGACTGACTATGTTTCTCATTACACTATATTCTTTTCTGAGCCTTTTAATAAAATTAAAAACTGAAAATATTGCTTTTTTAGCATATAAGGTATTTGAAAATGTAAAGCTTAATTTTTTGGCATATCAAGGAAAGTATGTTCAGTTGTTATTACATTTGAATTTTAATTATATCTAAAATCTCTGTTACATATTAATGTCAATGCAGAATGGAATCTGCTTTCTCTCTGATAAACTTAATAACTAATCTGTATTTCGAAAAACTGAGAATAGGATCTGATGTGTAAATTTTATGTCTCTGAATTTTAAAAAATAATTATTTATGTCCTGATGTGTATGTGTTTTATATTTCTTTAACAATACTGCATGTTGAATTTAAAAATTTTTTTCTTTCTTTTCATAGGTATAAAAAGTTATGAAAGGGACTTGGTTAAAATGCAAACTAATCTTAAGACATGAATGAGGTGTGTATATTTTTGTTTGTCTTTCATATTTTCAAGTTTTTTTATTGAATTACCACTTTGTGTTCATATTTAAATGTGTTCCAATGTAAGGGATGAGAAAAAAGTTACATGAATTATAAATTGGTCCTTTGACCTTGAATTGGAGAAATGTGTCTTGATACAACAAATCATGAATTTATGGCATAAAATCAATGTTTTTTTGCTTTTTCACACTTTCTATTTGTATTTTTCATTCTTTATTCTTGTTGCAGCTGCAACAGAATATTAGATCTCATTATTCTCAGTTTAATATTTAACTTCTAATTAAAATGTTTGTATTCTATATCTTTTGATTTCAAATATTTGGCATTTCTGTGTGTTAGTAAGACTGACTATGTTTCTCATTACACTATATTCTTTTCTGAGCCTTTTAATAAAATTAAAAACTGAAAATATTGCTTTTTTAGCATATAAGGTATTTGAAAATGTAAAGCTTAATTTTTTGGCATATCAAGGAAAGTATGTTCAGTTGTTATTACATTTGAATTTTAATTATATCTAAAATCTCTGTTACATATTAATGTCAATGCAGAATGGAATCTGCTTTCTCTCTGATAAACTTAATAATTAATCTGTATTTCGAAAAACTGAGAATAGGATCTGATGTGTAAATTTTTAAGTCTCTGAATTTTTAAAAATAATTATTTATGTCCTGATGTGTATGTATTTTACATTTCTTTAACAATACTGCATGTTGAATTTAAACATTTTTTGCTTACCTTTTATAGGTATAAAAAGTTATGAAAGGGACTTGGTTGAAATGCAAACTAATCTTAAGACATGAATGATTTGTGTATATTTTTGTTTGTCTTTCATATTTTCAAGTTTTTTTATTGAATTACCACTTTGTGCTCATATTTAAATGTGTTCTAATGTAAGGGATTAGAAAAAAGTAACATGAATTATAAATTGGTCCTTTGACCTTGAATTGGAGAAATGTGTCTTTATAGAACAAATCATGAATTTATGGCATAAAATCAATGCTTTTCCTTCTTGCCACTTTCTATTTCTATTTTTCATTTTTTATGCTTGTTGCTGCTACAACAGAATATACGATCTTATTATTCTCATTTTGATATTTTACTTCTAATTGTACCTTTCACTTAAAATGTTTGTATTAAAGAAAACACTTCTAAGCCTATTTCTTTTAATTTCAAATATTCGAACATTTCTAAGTGTTATTAAGTCTGATTATGTTTCTCATTCCAATATATACTTTTCTCAACCGTTGCATAGAATTAGAAACTGAAAATATTGCTTATTTAGGACCTAAGGTATTTGAAAATGTAAAGTTTATTTCTTTGGCCTATCTAGAAAAGTATGATCAGTTGTTATTACATTTAAATTTTAATTATATCTAAAATCTCTCTTACATACTAATGTCAATGCAGAATGAAATCTGCTTTCTCTCTGATAAACTTAATAACTAATCTGTATTTCGAAAAACTGAGAATGGGATTTGATGTGTAAATTTTTAAGTCTCTGAATTTTTAAAAATAATTATTTATGTCCTGATGTGTATGTGTTTTATATTTCTTTAACAATACTGCATGTTGAATTTAAAATTTTTTTTCTTTCTTTTCATAGGTATAAAATGTTATGAAAGGGACTTGGTTAAAATGCAAACTAATCTTAAGACATGAATGAGGTGTGTATATTTTTGTTTGTCTTTCATATTTTCAAGTTTTTTTATTGAATTACCACTTTGTGTTCATATTTAAATGTGTTCCAATGTAAGGGATGAGAAAAAAGTTACATGAATTATAAATTGGTCCTTTGACCTTGAATTGGAGAAATGTGTCTTGATACAACAAATCATGAATTTATGGCATAAAATCAATGTTTTTTTGCTTTTTCACACTTTCTATTTGTATTTTTCATTCTTTATTCTTGTTGCAGCTGCAACAGAATATTAGATCTCATTATTCTCAGTTTAATATTTAACTTCTAATTAAAATGTTTGTATTCTATATCTTTTGATTTCAAATATTTGGCATTTCTGTGTGTTAGTAAGACTGACTATGTTTCTCATTACACTATATTCTTTTCTGAGCCTTTTAATAAAATTAAAAACTGAAAATATTGCTTTTTTAGCATATAAGGTATTTGAAAATGTAAAGCTTAATTTTTTGGCATATCAAGGAAAGTATGTTCAGTTGTTATTACATTTGAATTTTAATTATATCTAAAATCTCTGTTACATATTAATGTCAATGCAGAATGGAATCTGCTTTCTCTCTGATAAACTTAATAATTAATCTGTATTTCGAAAAACTGAGAATAGGATCTGATGTGTAAATTTTTAAGTCTCTGAATTTTTAAAAATAATTATTTATGTCCTGATGTGTATGTGTTTTACATTTCTTTAACAATACTGCATGTTGAATTTAAACATTTTTTGCTTACCTTTTATAGGTATAAAAAGTTATGAAAGGGACTTGGTTGAAATGCAAACTAATCTTAAGACATGAATGATTTGTGTATATTTTTGTTTGTCTTTCATATTTTCAAGTTTTTTTATTGAATTACCACTTTGTGTTCATATTTAAATGTGTTCTAATGTAAGGGATTAGAAAAAAGTAACATGAATTATAAATTGGTCCTTTGACCTTGAATTGGAGAAATGTGTCTTGATACAACAAATCATGAATTTATGGCATAAAATCAATGCTTTTCCTTCTTGCCACTTTCTATTTCTATTTTTCATTTTTTATGCTTGTTGCTGCTACAACAGAATATACGATCTTATTATTCTCATTTTGATATTTTACTTCTAATTGTACCTTTCACTTAAAATGTTTGTATTAAAGAAAATACTTCTAAGACTATTTCTTTTAATTTCAAATATTCGAAAATTTCTAAGTGTTATTAAGTCTGATTAGGTTTCTCATTCCAATATATACTTTTCTCAACCGTTTTATAGAATTAGAAACTGAAAATATTGCTTATTTAGGATCTAAGGTATTTGAAAATGTAAAGTTTATTTCTTTGGCCTATCTAGAAAAGTATGATCAGTTGTTATTACATTTAAATTTTAATTATATCTAAAATCTCTCTTACATACTAATGTCAATGCAGAATGAAATCTGCTTTCTCTCTGATAAACTTAATAATAATCCGTATTTCGAAAATCTGAGAATGGGATTTGATGTGTAAATTTTTAAGTCTCTGAATTTTAAAAAATAATTATTTATGTCCTGATGTGTATGTGTTTTATATTTCTTTAACAATACTGCATGTTGAATTTAAATTTTTTTTTTTCTTTCTTTTCATAGGTATAAAAAGTTATGAAAGGGACTTGGTTAAAATGCAAACTAATCTTAAGACATGAATGAGGTGTGTATATTTTTGTTTGTCTTTCATATTTTCAAGTTTTTTTATTGAATTACCACTTTGTGTTCATATTTAAATGTGTTCTAATGTAAGGGATGAGAAAAAAGTAACATGAATTATAAATTGGTCCTTTGACCTTGAATTGGAGAAATGTGTCTTTATAGAACAAATCATGAATTTATGGCATAAAATCAATGCTTTTCCTTCTTGCCACTTTCTATTTCTGTTTTTCAATTTTTATGCTTGTTGCTGCTACAACAGAATATACGATCTTATTATTCTCATTTTGATATTTTACTTCTAATTGTACCTTTCACTTAAAATGTTTGTATTAAAGAAAATACTTCTAAGACTATTTCTTTTAATTTCAAATATTCGAAAATTTCTAAGTGTTATTAAGTCTGATTATGTTTCTCATTCCAATATATACTTTTCTCAACCGTTTCATAGAATTAGAAACTGAAAATATTGCTTATTTAGGATCTAAGGTATTTGAAAATGTAAAGTTTATTTCTTTGGCCTATCTAGAAAAGTATGATCAGTTGTTATTACATTTAAATTTTAATTATATCTAAAATCTCTCTTACATACTAATGTCAATGCAGAATGAAATCTGCTTTCTCTCTGATAAACTTAATAATAATCCGTATTTCGAAAATCTGAGAATGGGATTTGATGTGTAAATTTTTAAGTCTCTGAATTTTAAAAAATAATTATTTATGTCCTGATGTGTATGTGTTTTACATTTCTTTAACAATACTGCATGTTGAATTTAAACATTTTTTGCTTACCTTTTATAGGTATAAAAAGTTATGAAAGGGACTTGGTTGAAATGCAAACTAATCTTAAGACATGAATGATTTGTGTATATTTTTGTTTGTCTTTCATATTTTCAAGTTTTTTTATTGAATTACCACTTTGTGTTCATATTTAAATGTGTTCCAATGTAAGGGATGAGAAAAAAGTTACATGAATTATAAATTGGTCCTTTGACCTTGAATTGGAGAAATGTGTCTTGATACAACAAATCATGAATTTATGGCATAAAATCAATGTTTTTTTGCTTTTTCACACTTTCTATTTGTATTTTTCATTCTTTATTCTTGTTGCAGCTGCAACAGAATATTAGATCTCATTATTCTCAGTTTAATATTTAACTTCTAATTAAAATGTTTGTATTCTATATCTTTTGATTTCAAATATTTTGCATTTCTGTGTGTTAGTAAGACTGACTATGTTTCTCATTACACTATATTCTTTTCTGAGCCTTTTAATAAAATTAAAAACTGAAAATATTGCTTTTTTAGCATATAAGGTATTTGAAAATGTAAAGCTTAATTTTTTGGCATATCAAGGAAAGTATGTTCAGTTGTTATTACATTTGAATTTTAATTATATCTAAAATCTCTGTTACATATTAATGTCAATGCAGAATGGAATCTGCTTTCTCTCTGATAAACTTAATAACTAATCTGTATTTCGAAAAACTGAGAATATGATCTGATGTGTAAATTTTATGTCTCTGAATTTTAAAAAATAATTATTTATGTCCTGATGTGTATGTGTTTTATATTTCTTTAACAATACTGCATGTTGAATTTAAAAATTTTTTTCTTTCTTTTCATAGGTATAAAAAGTTATGAAAGGGACTTGGTTAAAATGCAAACTAATCTTAAGACATGAATGAGGTGTGTATATTTTTGTTTGTCTTTCATATTTTCAAGTTTTTTTATTGAATTACCACTTTGTGTTCATATTTAAATGTGTTCCAATGTAAGGGATGAGAAAAAAGTTACATGAATTATAAATTGGTCCTTTGACCTTGAATTGGAGAAATGTGTCTTGATACAACAAATCATGAATTTATGGCATAAAATCAATGTTTTTTTGCTTTTTCACACTTTCTATTTGTATTTTTCATTCTTTATTCTTGTTGCAGCTGCAACAGAATATTAGATCTCATTATTCTCAGTTTAATATTTAACTTCTAATTAAAATGTTTGTATTCTATATCTTTTGATTTCAAATATTTGGCATTTCTGTGTGTTAGTAAGACTGACTATGTTTCTCATTACACTATATTCTTTTCTGAGCCTTTTAATAAAATTAAAAACTGAAAATATTGCTTTTTTAGCATATAAGGTATTTGAAAATGTAAAGCTTAATTTTTTGGCATATCAAGGAAAGTATGTTCAGTTGTTATTACATTTGAATTTTAATTATATCTAAAATCTCTGTTACATATTAATGTCAATGCAGAATGGAATCTGCTTTCTCTCTGATAAACTTAATAATTAATCTGTATTTCGAAAAACTGAGAATAGGATCTGATGTGTAAATTTTTAAGTCTCTGAATTTTTAAAAATAATTATTTATGTCCTGATGTGTATGTATTTTACATTTCTTTAACAATACTGCATGTTGAATTTAAACATTTTTTGCTTACCTTTTATAGGTATAAAAAGTTATGAAAGGGACTTGGTTGAAATGCAAACTAATCTTAAGACATGAATGATTTGTGTATATTTTTGTTTGTCTTTCATATTTTCAAGTTTTTTTTATTGAATTACCACTTTGTGCTCATATTTAAATGTGTTCTAATGTAAGGGATTAGAAAAAAGTAACATGAATTATAAATTCGTCCTTTGACCTTGAATTGGAGAAATGTGTCTTTATAGAACAAATCATGAATTTATGGCATAAAATCAATGCTTTTCCTTCTTGCCACTTTCTATTTCTATTTTTCATTTTTTATGCTTGTTGCTGCTACAACAGAATATACGATCTTATTATTCTCATTTTGATATTTTACTTCTAATTGTACCTTTCACTTAAAATGTTTGTATTAAAGAAAACACTTCTAAGCCTATTTCTTTTAATTTCAAATATTCGAAAATTTCTAAGTGTTATTAAGTCTGATTATGTTTCTCATTCCAATATATACTTTTCTCAACCGTTTCATAGAATTAGAAACTGAAAATATTGCTTATTTAGGACCTAAGGTATTTGAAAATGTAAAGTTTATTTCTTTGGCCTATCTAGAAAAGTATGATCAGTTGTTATTACATTTAAATTTTAATTATATCTAAAATCTCTCTTACATACTAATGTCAATGCAGAATGAAATCTGCTTTCTCTCTGATAAACTTAATAATAATCCGTATTTCGAAAATCTGAGAATGGGATTTGATGTGTAAATTTTTAAGTCTCTGAATTTTAAAAAATAATTATTTATGTCCTGATGTGTATGTGTTTTACATTTCTTTAACAATACTGCATGTTGAATTTAAAATTTTTTTTCTTTCTTTTCATAGGTATAAAAAGTTATGAAAGGGACTTGGTTAAAATGCAAACTAATCTTAAGACATGAATGAGGTGTGTATATTTTTGTTTGTCTTTCATATTTTCAAGTTTTTTTATTGAATTACCACTTTGTGTTCATATTTAAATGTGTTCCAATGTAAGGGATGAGAAAAAAGTTACATGAATTATAAATTGGTCCTTTGACCTTGAATTGGAGAAATGTGTCTTGATACAACAAATCATGAATTTATGGCATAAAATCAATGTTTTTTTGCTTTTTCACACTTTCTATTTGTATTTTTCATTCTTTATTCTTGTTGCAGCTGCAACAGAATATTAGATCTCATTATTCTCAGTTTAATATTTAACTTCTAATTAAAATGTTTGTATTCTATATCTTTTGATTTCAAATATTTGGCACTTCTGTGTGTTAGTAAGACTGACTATGTTTCTCATTACACTATATTCTTTTCTGAGCCTTTTAATAAAATTAAAAACTGAAAATATTGCTTTTTTAGCATATAAGGTATTTGAAAATGTAAAGCTTAATTTTTTGGCATATCAAGGAAAGTATGTTCAGTTGTTATTACATTTGAATTTTAATTATATCTAAAATCTCTGTTACATATTAATGTCAATGCAGAATGGAATCTGCTTTCTCTCTGATAAACTTAATAATTAATCTGTATTTCGAAAAACTGAGAATAGGATCTGATGTGTAAATTTTTAAGTCTCTGAATTTTTAAAAATAATTATTTATGTCCTGATGTGTATGTGTTTTACATTTCTTTAACAATACTGCATGTTGAATTTAAACATTTTTTGCTTACCTTTTATAGGTATAAAAAGTTATGAAAGGGACTTGGTTGAAATGCAAACTAATCTTAAGACATGAATGAGGTGTGTATATTTCTGTTTGTCTTTCATATTTTCAAGGTTTTTTTATTGAATTACCACTTTGTGTTGATATTTAAATGTGTTCCAATGTAAGGGATTAGAAAAAAGTAACATGAATTATAAATTGGTCCTTTGACCTTGAATTGGAGAAATGTGTCTTTATAGAACAAATCATGAATTTATGGCATAAAATCAATGCTTTTCCTTCTTGCCACTTTCTATTTCTATTTTTCATTTTTTATGGTTGTTGCTGCTACAACAGAATATACGATCTTATTATTCTCATTTTGATATTTTACTTCTAATTGTACCTTTCACTTAAAATGTTTGTATTAAAGAAAATACTTCTAAGCCTATTTCTTTTAATTTCAAATATTCGAAAATTTCTAAGTGTTATTAAGTCTGATTATGTTTCTCATTCCAGTATATACTTTTCTCAACCGTTTCATAGAATTAGAAACTGAAAATATTGCTTATTTAGGATCTAAGGTATTTGAAAATGTAAAGTTTATTTCTTTGGCCTATCTAGAAAAGTATGATCAGTTGTTATTACATTTAAATTTTAATTATATCTAAAATCTCTCTTACATACTAATGTCAATGCAGAATGAAATCTGCTATCTCTCTGATAAACTTAATAATAATCCGTATTTCGAAAATCTGAGAATGAGATTTGATGTGTAAATTTTTAAGTCTCTGAATTTTAAAAAATAATTATTTATGTCCTGATGTGTATGTGTTTTAAATTTCTTTAACAATACTGCATGTTGAATTTAAAATTTTTTTTCTTTCTTTTCATAGGTATAAAAAGTTATGAAAGGGACTTGGTTAAAATGCAAACTAATCTTAAGACATGAATGAGGTGTGTATATTTTTGTTTGTCTTTCATATTTTCAAGTTTTTTTATTCAATTACCACTTTGTGTTCATATTTAAATGTGTTCTAATGTAAGGGATGAGAAAAAAGTAACATGAATTATAAATTGGTCCTTTGACCTTGAATTGGAGAAATGTGTCTTTATAGAACAAATCATGAATTTATGGCATAAAATCAATGCTTTTCCTTCTTGCCACTTTCTATTTCTATTTTTCATTTTTTATGCTTGTTGCTGCTACAACAGAATATACGATCTTATTATTCTCATTTTGATATTTTACTTCTAATTGTACCTTTCACTTAAAATGTTTGTATTAAAGAAAATACTTCTAAGACTATTTCTTTTAATTTCAAATATTCGAAAATTTCTAAGTGTTAATAAGTCTGATTATGTTTCTCATTCCAATATATACTTTTCTCAACCGTTTCATAGAATTAGAAACTGAAAATATTGCTTATTTAGGATCTAAGGTATTTGAAAATGTAAAGTTTATTTCTTTGGCCTATCTAGAAAAGTATGATCAGTTGTTATTACATTTAAATTTTAATTATATCTAAAATCTCTCTTATATACTAATGTCAATGCAGAATGAAATCTGCTTTCTCTCTGATAAACTTAATAATAATCCGTATTTCGAAAATCTGAGAATGGGATTTGATGTGTAAATTTTTAAGTCTCTGAATTTTAAAAAATAATTATTTATGTCCTGATGTGTATGTGTTTTACATTTCTTTAACAATACTGCATGTTGAATTTAAAATTTTTTTTCTTTCTTTTCATAGGTATAAAAAGTTATGAAAGGGACTTGGTTAAAATGCAAACTAATCTTAAGACATGAATGAGGTGTGTATATTTTTGTTTGTCTTTCATATTTTCAAGTTTTTTTATTGAATTACCACTTTGTGTTCATATTTAAATGTGTTCCAATGTAAGGGATGAGAAAAAAGTTACATGAATTATAAATTGGTCCTTTGACCTTGAATTGGAGAAATGTGTCTTGATACAACAAATCATGAATTTATGGCATAAAATCAATGTTTTTTTGCTTTTTCACACTTTCTATTTGTATTTTTCATTCTTTATTCTTGTTGCAGCTGCAACAGAATATTAGATCTCATTATTCTCAGTTTAATATTTAACTTCTAATTAAAATGTTTGTATTCTATATCTTTTGATTTCAAATATTTGGCATTTCTGTGTGTTAGTAAGACTGACTATGTTTCTCATTACACTATATTCTTTTCTGAGCCTTTTAATAAAATTAAAAACTGAAAATATTGCTTTTTTAGCATATAAGGTATTTGAAAATGTAAAGCTTAATTTTTTGGCATATCAAGGAAAGTATGTTCAGTTGTTATTACATTTGAATTTTAATTATATCTAAAATCTCTGTTACATATTAATGTCAATGCAGAATGGAATCTGCTTTCTCTCTGATAAACTTAATAATTAATCTGTATTTCGAAAAACTGAGAATAGGATCTGATGTGTAAATTTTTAAGTCTCTGAATTTTTAAAAATAATTATTTATGTCCTGATGTGTATGTATTTTACATTTCTTTAACAATACTGCATGTTGAATTTAAACATTTTTTGCTTACCTTTTATAGGTATAAAAAGTTATGAAAGGGACTTGGTTGAAATGCAAACTAATCTTAAGACATGAATGATTTGTGTATATTTTTGTTTGTCTTTCATATTTTCAAGTTTTTTTTATTGAATTACCACTTTGTGCTCATATTTAAATGTGTTCTAATGTAAGGGATTAGAAAAAAGTAACATGAATTATAAATTCGTCCTTTGACCTTGAATTGGAGAAATGTGTCTTTATAGAACAAATCATGAATTTATGGCATAAAATCAATGCTTTTCCTTCTTGCCACTTTCTATTTCTATTTTTCATTTTTTATGCTTGTTGCTGCTACAACAGAATATACGATCTTATTATTCTCATTTTGATATTTTACTTCTAATTGTACCTTTCACTTAAAATGTTTGTATTAAAGAAAACACTTCTAAGCCTATTTCTTTTAATTTCAAATATTCGAAAATTTCTAAGTGTTATTAAGTCTGATTATGTTTCTCATTCCAATATATACTTTTCTCAACCGTTTCATAGAATTAGAAACTGAAAATATTGCTTATTTAGGACCTAAGGTATTTGAAAATGTAAAGTTTATTTCTTTGGCCTATCTAGAAAAGTATGATCAGTTGTTATTACATTTAAATTTTAATTATATCTAAAATCTCTCTTACATACTAATGTCAATGCAGAATGAAATCTGCTTTCTCTCTGATAAACTTAATAATAATCCGTATTTCGAAAATCTGAGAATGGGATTTGATGTGTAAATTTTTAAGTCTCTGAATTTTAAAAAATAATTATTTATGTCCTGATGTGTATGTGTTTTACATTTCTTTAACAATACTGCATGTTGAATTTAAAATTTTTTTTCTTTCTTTTCATAGGTATAAAAAGTTATGAAAGGGACTTGGTTAAAATGCAAACTAATCTTAAGACATGAATGAGGTGTGTATATTTTTGTTTGTCTTTCATATTTTCAAGTTTTTTTATTGAATTACCACTTTGTGTTCATATTTAAATGTGTTCCAATGTAAGGGATGAGAAAAAAGTTACATGAATTATAAATTGGTCCTTTGACCTTGAATTGGAGAAATGTGTCTTGATACAACAAATCATGAATTTATGGCATAAAATCAATGTTTTTTTGCTTTTTCACACTTTCTATTTGTATTTTTCATTCTTTATTCTTGTTGCAGCTGCAACAGAATATTAGATCTCATTATTCTCAGTTTAATATTTAACTTCTAATTAAAATGTTTGTATTCTATATCTTTTGATTTCAAATATTTGGCACTTCTGTGTGTTAGTAAGACTGACTATGTTTCTCATTACACTATATTCTTTTCTGAGCCTTTTAATAAAATTAAAAACTGAAAATATTGCTTTTTTAGCATATAAGGTATTTGAAAATGTAAAGCTTAATTTTTTGGCATATCAAGGAAAGTATGTTCAGTTGTTATTACATTTGAATTTTAATTATATCTAAAATCTCTGTTACATATTAATGTCAATGCAGAATGGAATCTGCTTTCTCTCTGATAAACTTAATAATTAATCTGTATTTCGAAAAACTGAGAATAGGATCTGATGTGTAAATTTTTAAGTCTCTGAATTTTTAAAAATAATTATTTATGTCCTGATGTGTATGTGTTTTACATTTCTTTAACAATACTGCATGTTGAATTTAAACATTTTTTGCTTACCTTTTATAGGTATAAAAAGTTATGAAAGGGACTTGGTTGAAATGCAAACTAATCTTAAGACATGAATGAGGTGTGTATATTTCTGTTTGTCTTTCATATTTTCAAGGTTTTTTTATTGAATTACCACTTTGTGTTGATATTTAAATGTGTTCCAATGTAAGGGATTAGAAAAAAGTAACATGAATTATAAATTGGTCCTTTGACCTTGAATTGGAGAAATGTGTCTTTATAGAACAAATCATGAATTTATGGCATAAAATCAATGCTTTTCCTTCTTGCCACTTTCTATTTCTAGTTTTCATTTTTTATGGTTGTTGCTGCTACAACAGAATATACGATCTTATTATTCTCATTTTGATATTTTACTTCTAATTGTACCTTTCACTTAAAATGTTTGTATTAAAGAAAATACTTCTAAGCCTATTTCTTTTAATTTCAAATATTCGAAAATTTCTAAGTGTTATTAAGTCTGATTATGTTTCTCATTCCAGTATATACTTTTCTCAACCGTTTCATAGAATTAGAAACTGAAAATATTGCTTATTTAGGATCTAAGGTATTTGAAAATGTAAAGTTTATTTCTTTGGCCTATCTAGAAAAGTATGATCAGTTGTTATTACATTTAAATTTTAATTATATCTAAAATCTCTCTTACATACTAATGTCAATGCAGAATGAAATCTGCTATCTCTCTGATAAACTTAATAATAATCCGTATTTCGAAAATCTGAGAATGAGATTTGATGTGTAAATTTTTAAGTCTCTGAATTTTAAAAAATAATTATTTATGTCCTGATGTGTATGTGTTTTAAATTTCTTTAACAATACTGCATGTTGAATTTAAAATTTTTTTTCTTTCTTTTCATAGGTATAAAAAGTTATGAAAGGGACTTGGTTAAAATGCAAACTAATCTTAAGACATGAATGAGGTGTGTATATTTTTGTTTGTCTTTCATATTTTCAAGTTTTTTTATTCAATTACCACTTTGTGTTCATATTTAAATGTGTTCTAATGTAAGGGATGAGAAAAAAGTAACATGAATTATAAATTGGTCCTTTGACCTTGAATTGGAGAAATGTGTCTTTATAGAACAAATCATGAATTTATGGCATAAAATCAATGCTTTTCCTTCTTGCCACTTTCTATTTCTATTTTTCATTTTTTATGCTTGTTGCTGCTACAACAGAATATACGATCTTATTATTCTCATTTTGATATTTTACTTCTAATTGTACCTTTCACTTAAAATGTTTGTATTAAAGAAAATACTTCTAAGACTATTTCTTTTAATTTCAAATATTCGAAAATTTCTAAGTGTTAATAAGTCTGATTATGTTTCTCATTCCAATATATACTTTTCTCAACCGTTTCATAGAATTAGAAACTGAAAATATTGCTTATTTAGGATCTAAGGTATTTGAAAATGTAAAGTTTATTTCTTTGGCCTATCTAGAAAAGTATGATCAGTTGTTATTACATTTAAATTTTAATTATATCTAAAATCTCTCTTATATACTAATGTCAATGCAGAATGAAATCTGCTTTCTCTCTGATAAACTTAATAATAATCCGTATTTCGAAAATCTGAGAATGGGATTTGATGTGTAAATTTTTAAGTCTCTGAATTTTAAAAAATAATTATTTATGTCCTGATGTGTATGTGTTTTACATTTCTTTAACAATACTGCATGTTGAATTTAAAATTTTTTTTCTTTCTTTTCATAGGTATAAAAAGTTATGAAAGGGACTTGGTTAAAATGCAAACTAATCTTAAGACATGAATGAGGTGTGTATATTTTTGTTTGTCTTTCATATTTTCAAGTTTTTTTATTGAATTACCACTTTGTGTTCATATTTAAATGTGTTCCAATGTAAGGGATGAGAAAAAAGTTACATGAATTATAAATTGGTCCTTTGACCTTGAATTGGAGAAATGTGTCTTGATACAACAAATCATGAATTTATGGCATAAAATCAATGTTTTTTTGCTTTTTCACACTTTCTATTTGTATTTTTCATTCTTTATTCTTGTTGCAGCTGCAACAGAATATTAGATCTCATTATTCTCAGTTTAATATTTAACTTCTAATTAAAATGTTTGTATTCTATATCTTTTGATTTCAAATATTTGGCATTTCTGTGTGTTAGTAAGACTGACTATGTTTCTCATTACACTATATTCTTTTCTGAGCCTTTTAATAAAATTAAAAACTGAAAATATTGCTTTTTTAGCATATAAGGTATTTGAAAATGTAAAGCTTAATTTTTTGGCATATCAAGGAAAGTATGTTCAGTTGTTATTACATTTGAATTTTAATTATATCTAAAATCTCTGTTACATATTAATGTCAATGCAGAATGGAATCTGCTTTCTCTCTGATAAACTTAATAATTAATCTGTATTTCGAAAAACTGAGAATAGGATCTGATGTGTAAATTTTTAAGTCTCTGAATTTTTAAAAATAATTATTTATGTCCTGATGTGTATGTGTTTTACATTTCTTTAACAATACTGCATGTTGAATTTAAACATTTTTTGCTTACCTTTTATAGGTATAAAAAGTTATGAAAGGGACTTGGTTGAAATGCAAACTAATCTTAAGACATGAATGAGGTGTGTATATTTCTGTTTGTCTTTCATATTTTCAAGGTTTTTTTATTGAATTACCACTTTGTGTTGATATTTAAATGTGTTCCAATGTAAGGGATTAGAAAAAAGTAACATGAATTATAAATTGGTCCTTTGACCTTGAATTGGAGAAATGTGTCTTTATAGAACAAATCATGAATTTATGGCATAAAATCAATGCTTTTCCTTCTTGCCACTTTCTATTTCTAGTTTTCATTTTTTATGCTTGTTGCTGCTACAACAGAATATACGATCTTATTATTCTCATTTTGATATTTTACTTCTAATTGTACCTTTCACTTAAAATGTTTGTATTAAAGAAAATACTTCTAAGCCTATTTCTTTTAATTTCAAATATTCGAAAATTTCTAAGTGTTATTAAGTCTGATTATGTTTCTCATTCCAGTATATACTTTTCTCAACCGTTTCATAGAATTAGAAACTGAAAATATTGCTTATTTAGGATCTAAGGTATTTGAAAATGTAAAGTTTATTTCTTTCGCCTATCTAGAAAAGTATGATCAGTTGTTATTACATTTAAATTTTAATTATATCTAAAATCTCTCTTACATACTAATGTCAATGCAGAATGAAATCTGCTATCTCTCTGATAAACTTAATAATAATCCGTATTTCGAAAATCTGAGAATGGGATTTGATGTGTAAATTTTTAAGTCTCTGAATTTTAAAAAATAATTATTTATGTCCTGATGTGTATGTGTTTTATATTTCTTTAACAATACTGCATGTTGAATTTAAAATTTTTTTTCTTTCTTTTCATAGGTATAAAAAGTTATGAAAGGGACTTGGTTAAAATGCAAACTAATCTTAAGACATGAATGAGGTGTGTATATTTTTGTTTGTCTTTCATATTTTCAAGTTTTTTTATTGAATTACCACTTTGTGTTCATATTTAAATGTGTTCTAATGTAAGGGATGAGAAAAAAGTAACATGAATTATAAATTGGTCCTTTGACCTTGAATTGGAGAAATGTGTCTTTATAGAACAAATCATGAATTTATGGCATAAAATCAATGCTTTTCCTTCTTGCCACTTTCTATTTCTATTTTTCATTTTTTATGCTTGTTGCTGCTACAACAGAATATACGATCTTATTATTCTCATTTTGATATTTTACTTCTAATTGTACCTTTCACTTAAAATGTTTGTATTAAAGAAAATACTTCTAAGACTATTTCTTTTAATTTCAAATATTCGAAAATTTCTAAGTGTTATTAAGTCTGATTATGTTTCTGATTCCAATATATACTTTTCTCAACCGTTTCATAGAATTAGAAACTGAAAATATTGCTTATTTAGGACCTAAGGTATTTGAAAATGTAAAGTTTATTTCTTTGGCCTATCTAGAAAAGTATGATCAGTTGTTATTACATTTAAATTTTAATTATATCTAAAATCTCTCTTACATACTAATGTCAATGCAGAATGAAATCTGCTTTCTCTCTGATAAACTTAATAATAATCCGTATTTCGAAAATCTGAGAATGGGATTTGATGTGTAAATTTTTAAGTCTCTGAATTTTAAAAAATAATTATTTATGTCCTGATGTGTATGTGTTTTATATTTCTTTAACAATACTGCATGTTGAATTTAAAATTTTTTTTCTTTCTTTTCATAGGTATAAAAAGTTATGAAAGGGACTTGGTTAAAATGCAAACTAATCTTAAGACATGAATGAGGTGTGTATATTTTTGTTTGTCTTTCATATTTTCAAGTTTTTTTATTGAATTACCACTTTGTGTTTATATTTAATTGTGTTCCAATGTAAGGGATGAGAAAAAAGTTACATGAATTATAAATTGGTCCTTTGACCTTGAATTGGAGAAATGTGTCTTGATACAACAAGTCATGAATTTATGGCATAAAATCAATGTTTTTTTGCTTTTTCACACTTTCTATTTGTATTTTTCATTCTTTATTCTTGTTGCAGCTGCAACAGAATATTAGATCTCATTATTCTCAGTTTAATATTTAACTTCTAATTAAAATGTTTGTATTCTATATCTTTTGATTTCAAATATTTGGCATTTCTGTGTGTTAGTAAGACTGACTATGTTTCTCATTACACTATATTCTTTTCTGAGCCTTTTAATAAAATTAAAAACTGAAAATATTACTTTTTTAGCATATAAGGTATTTGAAAATGTAAAGCTTAATTTTTTGGCATATCAAGGAAAGTATGTTCAGTTGTTATTACATTTGAATTTTAATTATATCTAAAATCTCTGTTACATATTAATGTCAATGCAGAATGGAATCTGCTTTCTCTCTGATAAACTTAATAATTAATCTGTATTTCGAAAAACTGAGAATAGGATCTGATGTGTAAATTTTTAAGTCTCTGAATTTTTAAAAATAATTATTTATGTCCTGATGTGTATGTATTTTACATTTCTTTAACAATACTGCATGTTGAATTTAAACATTTTTTGCTTACCTTTTATAGGTATAAAAAGTTATGAAAGGGACTTGGTTGAAATGCAAACTAATCTTAAGACATGAATGATTTGTGTATATTTTTGTTTGTCTTTCATATTTTCAAGTTTTTTTATTGAATTACCACTTTGTGTTCATATTTAAATGTGTTCTAATGTAAGGGATTAGAAAAAAGTAACATGAATTATAAATTGGTCCTTTGACCTTGAATTGGAGAAATGTGTCTTTATAGAACAAATCATGAATTTATGGCATAAAATCAATGCTTTTCCTTCTTGCCACTTTCTATTTCTATTTTTCATTTTTTATGCTTGTTGCTGCTACAACAGAATATACGATCTTATTATTCTCATTTTGATATTTTACTTCTAATTGTACCTTTCACTTAAAATGTTTGTATTAAAGAAAACACTTCTAAGCCTATTTCTTTTAATTTCAAATATTCGAAAATTTCTAAGTGTTATTAAGTCTGATTATGTTTCTCATTCCAATATATACTTTTCTCAACCGTTTCATAGAATTAGAAACTGAAAATATTGCTTATTTAGGACCTAAGGTATTTGAAAATGTAAAGTTTATTTCTTTGGCCTATCTAGAAAAGTATGATCAGTTGTTATTACATTTAAATTTTAATTATATCTAAAATCTCTCTTACATACTAATGTCAATGCAGAATGAAATCTGCTTTCTCTCTTATAAACTTAATAATAATCCGTATTTCGAAAATCTGAGAATGGGATTTGATGTGTAAATTTTAAGTCTCTGAATTTTAAAAAATAATTATTTATGTCCTGATGTGTATGTGTTTTATATTTCTTTAACAATACTGCATGTTGAATTTAAAATTTTTTTTCTTTCTTTTCATAGGTATAAAAAGTTATGAAAGGGACTTGGTTAAAATGCAAACTAATCTTAAGACATGAATGAGGTGTGTATATTTTTGTTTGTCTTTCATATTTTCAAGTTTTTTTATTGAATTACCACTTTGTGTTCATATTTAAATGTGTTCCAATGTAAGGGATGAGAAAAAAGTTACATGAATTATAAATTGGTCCTTTGACCTTGAATTGGAGAAATGTGTCTTGATACAACAAATCATGAATTTATGGCATAAAATCAATGTTTTTTTGCTTTTTCACACTTTCTATTTGTATTTTTCATTCTTTATTCTTGTTGCAGCTGCAACAGAATATTAGATCTCATTATTCTCAGTTTAATATTTAACTTCTAATTAAAATGTTTGTATTCTATATCTTTTGATTTCAAATATTTGGCATTTCTGTGTGTTAGTAAGACTGACTATGTTTCTCATTACACTATATTCTTTTCTGAGCCTTTTAATAAAATTAAAAACTGAAAATATTGCTTTTTTAGCATATAAGGTATTTGAAAATGTAAAGCTTAATTTTTTGGCATATCAAGGAAAGTATGTTCAGTTGTTATTACATTTGAATTTTAATTATATCTAAAATCTCTGTTACATATTAATGTCAATGCAGAATGGAATCTGCTTTCTCTCTGATAAACTTAATAATTAATCTGTATTTCGAAAAACTGAGAATAGGATCTGATGTGTAAATTTTTAAGTCTCTGAATTTTTAAAAATAATTATTTATGTCCTGATGTGTATGTGTTTTACATTTCTTTAACAATACTGCATGTTGAATTTAAACATTTTTTGCTTACCTTTTATAGGTATAAAAAGTTATGAAAGGGACTTGGTTGAAATGCAAACTAATCTTAAGACATGAATGAGGTGTGTATATTTCTGTTTGTCTTTCATATTTTCAAGGTTTTTTTATTGAATTACCACTTTGTGTTGATATTTAAATGTGTTCCAATGTAAGGGATTAGAAAAAAGTAACATGAATTATAAATTGGTCCTTTGACCTTGAATTGGAGAAATGTGTCTTTATAGAACAAATCATGAATTTATGGCATAAAATCAATGCTTTGCCTTCTTGCCACTTTCTATTTCTAGTTTTCATTTTTTATGCTTGTTGCTGCTACAACAGAATATACGATCTTATTATTCTCATTTTGATATTTTACTTCTAATTGTACCTTTCACTTAAAATGTTTGTATTAAAGAAAATACTTCTAAGCCTATTTCTTTTAATTTCAAATATTCGAAAATTTCTAAGTGTTATTAAGTCTGATTATGTTTCTCATTCCAGTATATACTTTTCTCAACCGTTTCATAGAATTAGAAACTGAAAATATTGCTTATTTAGGATCTAAGGTATTTGAAAATGTAAAGTTTATTTCTTTCGCCTATCTAGAAAAGTATGATCAGTTGTTATTACATTTAAATTTTAATTATATCTAAAATCTCTCTTACATACTAATGTCAATGCAGAATGAAATCTGCTATCTCTCTGATAAACTTAATAATAATCCGTATTTCGAAAATCTGAGAATGGGATTTGATGTGTAAATTTTTAAGTCTCTGAATTTTAAAAAATAATTATTTATGTCCTGATGTGTATGTGTTTTATATTTCTTTAACAATACTGCATGTTGAATTTAAAATTTTTTTTCTTTCTTTTCATAGGTATAAAAAGTTATGAAAGGGACTTGGTTAAAATGCAAACTAATCTTAAGACATGAATGAGGTGTGTATATTTTTGTTTGTCTTTCATATTTTCAAGTTTTTTTTATTGAATTACCACTTTGTGTTCATATTTAAATGTGTTCTAATGTAAGGGATGAGAAAAAAGTAACATGAATTATAAATTGGTCCTTTGACCTTGAATTGGAGAAATGTGTCTTTATAGAACAAATCATGAATTTATGGCATAAAATCAATGCTTTTCCTTCTTGCCACTTTCTATTTCTATTTTTCATTTTTTATGCTTGTTGCTGCTACAACAGAATATACGATCTTATTATTCTCATTTTGATATTTTACTTCTAATTGTACCTTTCACTTAAAATGTTTGTATTAAAGAAAATACTTCTAAGACTATTTCTTTTAATTTCAAATATTCGAAAATTTCTAAGTGTTATTAAGTCTGATTATGTTTCTGATTCCAATATATACTTTTCTCAACCGTTTCATAGAATTAGAAACTGAAAATATTGCTTATTTAGGACCTAAGGTATTTGAAAATGTAAAGTTTATTTCTTTGGCCTATCTAGAAAAGTATGATCAGTTGTTATTACATTTAAATTTTAATTATATCTAAAATCTCTCTTACATACTAATGTCAATGCAGAATGAAATCTGCTTTCTCTCTGATAAACTTAATAATAATCCGTATTTCGAAAATCTGAGAATGGGATTTGATGTGTAAATTTTTAAGTCTCTGAATTTTAAAAAATAATTATTTATGTCCTGATGTGTATGTGTTTTATATTTCTTTAACAATACTGCATGTTGAATTTAAAATTTTTTTTCTTTCTTTTCATAGGTATAAAAAGTTATGAAAGGGACTTGGTTAAAATGCAAACTAATCTTAAGACATGAATGAGGTGTGTATATTTTTGTTTGTCTTTCATATTTTCAAGTTTTTTTATTGAATTACCACTTTGTGTTCATATTTAAATGTGTTCCAATGTAAGGGATGAGAAAAAAGTTACATGAATTATAAATTGGTCCTTTGACCTTGAATTGGAGAAATGTGTCTTGATACAACAAGTCATGAATTTATGGCATAAAATCAATGTTTTTTTGCTTTTTCACACTTTCTATTTGTATTTTTCATTCTTTATTCTTGTTGCAGCTGCAACAGAATATTAGATCTCATTATTCTCAGTTTAATATTTAACTTCTAATTAAAATGTTTGTATTCTATATCTTTTGATTTCAAATATTTGGCATTTCTGTGTGTTAGTAAGACTGACTATGTTTCTCATTACACTATATTCTTTTCTGAGCCTTTTAATAAAATTAAAAACTGAAAATATTACTTTTTTAGCATATAAGGTATTTGAAAATGTAAAGCTTAATTTTTTGGCATATCAAGGAAAGTATGTTCAGTTGTTATTACATTTGAATTTTAATTATATCTAAAATCTCTGTTACATATTAATGTCAATGCAGAATGGAATCTGCTTTCTCTCTGATAAACTTAATAATTAATCTGTATTTCGAAAAACTGAGAATAGGATCTGATGTGTAAATTTTTAAGTCTCTGAATTTTTAAAAATAATTATTTATGTCCTGATGTGTATGTATTTTACATTTCTTTAACAATACTGCATGTTGAATTTAAACATTTTTTGCTTACCTTTTATAGGTATAAAAAGTTATGAAAGGGACTTGGTTGAAATGCAAACTAATCTTAAGACATGAATGATTTGTGTATATTTTTGTTTGTCTTTCATATTTTCAAGTTTTTTTATTGAATTACCACTTTGTGTTCATATTTAAATGTGTTCTAATGTAAGGGATTAGAAAAAAGTAACATGAATTATAAATTGGTCCTTTGACCTTGAATTGGAGAAATGTGTCTTTATAGAACAAATCATGAATTTATGGCATAAAATCAATGCTTTTCCTTCTTGCCACTTTCTATTTCTATTTTTCATTTTTTATGCTTGTTGCTGCTACAACAGAATATACGATCTTATTATTCTCATTTTGATATTTTACTTCTAATTGTACCTTTCACTTAAAATGTTTGTATTAAAGAAAACACTTCTAAGCCTATTTCTTTTAATTTCAAATATTCGAAAATTTCTAAGTGTTATTAAGTCTGATTATGTTTCTCATTCCAATATATACTTTTCTCAACCGTTTCATAGAATTAGAAACTGAAAATATTGCTTATTTAGGACCTAAGGTATTTGAAAATGTAAAGTTTATTTCTTTGGCCTATCTAGAAAAGTATGATCAGTTGTTATTACATTTAAATTTTAATTATATCTAAAATCTCTCTTACATACTAATGTCAATGCAGAATGAAATCTGCTTTCTCTCTGATAAACTTAATAATAATCCGTATTTCGAAAATCTGAGAATGGGATTTGATGTGTAAATTTTTAAGTCTCTGAATTTTAAAAAATAATTATTTATGTCCTGATGTGTATGTGTTTTATATTTCTTTAACAATACTGCATGTTGAATTTAAAATTTTTTTTCTTTCTTTTCATAGGTATAAAAAGTTATGAAAGGGACTTGGTTAAAATGCAAACTAATCTTAAGACATGAATGAGGTGTGTATATTTTTGTTTGTCTTTCATATTTTCAAGTTTTTTTATTGAATTACCACTTTGTGTTCATATTTAAATGTGTTCCAATGTAAGGGATGAGAAAAAAGTTACATGAATTATAAATTGGTCCTTTGACCTTGAATTGGAGAAATGTGTCTTGATACAACAAATCATGAATTTATGGCATAAAATCAATGTTTTTTTGCTTTTTCACACTTTCTATTTGTATTTTTCATTCTTTATTCTTGTTGCAGCTGCAACAGAATATTAGATCTCATTATTCTCAGTTTAATATTTAACTTCTAATTAAAATGTTTGTATTCTATATCTTTTGATTTCAAATATTTGGCATTTCTGTGTGTTAGTAAGACTGACTATGTTTCTCATTACACTATATTCTTTTCTGAGCCTTTTAATAAAATTAAAAACTGAAAATATTGCTTTTTTAGCATATAAGGTATTTGAAAATGTAAAGCTTAATTTTTTGGCATATCAAGGAAAGTATGTTCAGTTGTTATTACATTTGAATTTTAATTATATCTAAAATCTCTGTTACATATTAATGTCAATGCAGAATGGAATCTGCTTTCTCTCTGATAAACTTAATAATTAATCTGTATTTCGAAAAACTGAGAATAGGATCTGATGTGTAAATTTTTAAGTCTCTGAATTTTTAAAAATAATTATTTATGTCCTGATGTGTATGTATTTTACATTTCTTTAACAATACTGCATGTTGAATTTAAACATTTTTTGCTTACCTTTTATAGGTATAAAAAGTTATGAAAGGGACTTGGTTGAAATGCAAACTAATCTTAAGACATGAATGATTTGTGTATATTTTTGTTTGTCTTTCATATTTTCAAGTTTTTTTATTGAATTACCACTTTGTGTTCATATTTAAATGTGTTCCAATGTAAGGGATTAGAAAAAAGTAACATGAATTATAAATTGGTCCTTTGACCTTGAATTGGAGAAATGTGTCTTTATAGAACAAATCATGAATTTATGGCATAAAATCAATGCTTTTCCTTCTTGCCACTTTCTATTTCTAGTTTTCATTTTTTATGCTTGTTGCTGCTACAACAGAATATACGATCTTATTATTCTCATTTTGATATTTTACTTCTAATTGTACCTTTCACTTAAAATGTTTGTATTAAAGAAAATACTTCTAAGCCTATTTCTTTTAATTTCAAATATTCGAAAATTTCTAAGTGTTATTAAGTCTGATTATGTTTCTCATTCCAGTATATACTTTTCTCAACCGTTTCATAGAATTAGAAACTGAAAATATTGCTTATTTAGGATCTAAGGTATTTGAAAATGTAAAGTTTATTTCTTTGGCCTATCTAGAAAAGTATGATCAGTTGTTATTACATTTAAATTTTAATTATATCTAAAATCTCTCTTACATACTAATTTGAATGCAGAATGAAATCTGCTATCTCTCTGATAAACTTAATAATAATCCGTATTTCGAAAATCTGAGAATGGGATTTGATGTGTAAATTTTTAAGTCTCTGAATTTTAAAAAATAATTATTTATGTCCTGATGTGTATGTGTTTTATATTTCTTTAACAATACTGCATGTTGAATTTAAAATTTTTTTTCTTTCTTTTCATAGGTATAAAAAGTTATGAAAGGGACTTGGTTAAAATGCAAACTAATCTTAAGACATGAATGAGGTGTGTATATTTTTGTTTGTCTTTCATATTTTCAAGTTTTTTTATAGAATTACCACTTTGTGTTCATATTTAAATGTGTTCCAATGTAAGGGATGAGAAAAAAGTTACATGAATTATAAATTGGTCCTTTGACCTTGAATTGGAGAAATGTGTCTTGATACAACAAATCATGAATTTATGGCATAAAATCAATGTTTTTTTGCTTTTTCACACTTTCTATTTGTATTTTTCATTCTTTATTCTTGTTGCAGCTGCAACAGAATATTAGATCTCATTATTCTCAGTTTAATATTTAACTTCTAATTAAAATGTTTGTATTCTATATCTTTTGATTTCAAATATTTGGCATTTCTGTGTGTTAGTAAGACTGACTATGTTTCTCATTACACTATATTCTTTTCTGAGCCTTTTAATAAAATTAAAAACTGAAAATATTACTTTTTTAGCATATAAGGTATTTGAAAATGTAAAGCTTAATTTTTTGGCATATCAAGGAAAGTATGTTCAGTTGTTATTACATTTGAATTTTAATTATATCTAAAATCTCTGTTACATATTAATGTCAATGCAGAATGGAATCTGCTTTCTCTCTGATAAACTTAATAATTAATCTGTATTTCGAAAAACTGAGAATAGGATCTGATGTGTAAATTTTTAAGTCTCTGAATTTTTAAAAATAATTATTTATGTCCTGATGTGTATGTATTTTACATTTCTTTAACAATACTGCATGTTGAATTTAAACATTTTTTGCTTACCTTTTATAGGTATAAAAAGTTATGAAAGGGACTTGGTTGAAATGCAAACTAATCTTAAGACATGAATGATTTGTGTATATTTTTGTTTGTCTTCCATATTTTCAAGTTTTTTATTGAATTACCACTTTGTGTTCATATTTAAATGTGTTCTAATGTAAGGGATTAGAAAAAAGTAACATGAATTATAAATTGGTCCTTTGACCTTGAATTGGAGAAATGTGTCTTTATAGAACAAATCATGAATTTATGGCATAAAATCAATGCTTTTCCTTCTTGCCACTTTCTATTTCTATTTTTCATTTTTTATGCTTGTTGCTGCTACAACAGAATATACGATCTTATTATTCTCATTTTGATATTTTACTTCTAATTGTACCTTTCACTTAAAATGTTTGTATTAAAGAAAACACTTCTAAGCCTATTTCTTTTAATTTCAAATATTCGAAAATTTCTAAGTGTTATTAAGTCTGATTATGTTTCTCATTCCAATATATACTTTTCTCAACCGTTTCATAGAATTAGAAACTGAAAATATTGCTTATTTAGGACCTAAGGTATTTGAAAATGTAAAATTTATTTCTTTGGCCTATCTAGAAAAGTATGATCAGTTGTTATTACATTTAAATTTTAATTATATCTAAAATCTCTCTTACATACTAATGTCAATGCAGAATGAAATCTGCTTTCTCTCTGATAAACTTAATAATAATCCGTATTTCGAAAATCTGAGAATGGGATTTGATGTGTAAATTTTTAAGTCTCTGAATTTTAAAAAATAATTATTTATGTCCTGATGTGTATGTGTTTTATATTTCTTTAACAATACTGCATGTTGAATTTAAAATTTTTTTTCTTTCTTTTCATAGGTATAAAAAGTTATGAAAGGGACTTGGTTAAAATGCAAACTAATCTTAAGACATGAATGAGGTGTGTATATTTTTGTTTGTCTTTCATATTTTCAAGTTTTTTTATTGAATTACCACTTTGTGTTCATATTTAAATGTGTTCCAATGTAAGGGATGAGAAAAAAGTTACATGAATTATAAATTGGTCCTTTGACCTTGAATTGGAGAAATGTGTCTTGATACAACAAATCATGAATTTATGGCATAAAATCAATGTTTTTTTGCTTTTTCACACTTTCTATTTGTATTTTTCATTCTTTATTCTTGTTGCAGCTGCAACAGAATATTAGATCTCATTATTCTCAGTTTAATATTTAACTTCTAATTAAAATGTTTGTATTCTATATCTTTTGATTTCAAATATTTGGCATTTCTGTGTGTTAGTAAGACTGACTATGTTTCTCATTACACTATATTCTTTTCTGAGCCTTTTAATAAAATTAAAAACTGAAAATATTGCTTTTTTAGCATATAAGGTATTTGAAAATGTAAAGCTTAATTTTTTGGCATATCAAGGAAAGTATGTTCAGTTGTTATTACATTTGAATTTTAATTATATCTAAAATCTCTGTTACATATTAATGTCAATGCAGAATGGAATCTGCTTTCTCTCTGATAAACTTAATAATTAATCTGTATTTCGAAAAACTGAGAATAGGATCTGATGTGTAAATTTTTAAGTCTCTGAATTTTTAAAAATAATTATTTATGTCCTGATGTGTATGTATTTTACATTTCTTTAACAATACTGCATGTTGAATTTAAACATTTTTTGCTTACCTTTTATAGGTATAAAAAGTTATGAAAGGGACTTGGTTGAAATGCAAACTAATCTTAAGACATGAATGATTTGTGTATATTTTTGTTTGTCTTTCATATTTTCAAGTTTTTTTATTGAATTACCACTTTGTGTTCATATTTAAATGTGTTCTAATGTAAGGGATTAGAAAAAAGTAACATGAATTATAAATTGGTCCTTTGACCTTGAATTGGAGAAATGTGTCTTTATAGAACAAATCATGAATTTATGGCATAAAATCAATGCTTTTCCTTCTTGCCACTTTCTATTTCTAGTTTTCATTTTTTATGCTTGTTGCTGCTACAACAGAATATACGATCTTATTATTCTCATTTTGATATTTTACTTCTAATTGTACCTTTCACTTAAAATGTTTGTATTAAAGAAAACACTTCTAAGCCTATTTCTTTTAATTTCAAATATTCGAAAATTTCTAAGTGTTATTAAGTCTGATTATGTTTCTCATTCCAATATATACTTTTCTCAACCGTTTCATAGAATTAGAAACTGAAAATATTGCTTATTTAGGACCTAAGGTATTTGAAAATGTAAAGTTTATTTCTTTGGCCTATCTAGAAAAGTATGATCAGTTGTTATTACATTTAAATTTTAATTATATCTAAAATCTCTCTTACATACTAATTTGAATGCAGAATGAAATCTGCTATCTCTCTGATAAACTTAATAATAATCCGTATTTCGAAAATCAGAGAATGGGATTTGATGTGTAAATTTTTAAGTCTCTGAATTTTAAAAAATAATTTATGTCCTGATGTGTATGTGTTTTATATTTCTTTAACAATACTGCATGTTGAATTTAAAATTTTTTTTCTTTCTTTTCATAGGTATAAAAAGTTATGAAAGGGACTTGGTTAAAATGCAAACTAATCTTAAGACATGAATGAGGTGTGTATATTTTTGTTTGTCTTTCATATTTTCAAGTTTTTTTATTGAATTACCACTTTGTGTTCATATTTAAATGTGTTCCAATGTAAGGGATGAGAAAAAAGTTACATGAATTATAAATTGGTCCTTTGACCTTGAATTGGAGAAATGTGTCTTGATACAACAAATCATGAATTTATGGCATAAAATCAATGTTTTTTTGCTTTTTCACACTTTCTATTTGTATTTTTCATTCTTTATTCTTGTTGCAGCTGCAACAGAATATTAGATCTCATTATTCTCAGTTTAATATTTAACTTCTAATTAAAATGTTTGTATTCTATATCTTTTGATTTCAAATATTTGGCATTTCTGTGTGTTAGTAAGACTGACTATGTTTCTCATTACACTATATTCTTTTCTGAGCCTTTTAATAAAATTAAAAACTGAAAATATTGCTTTTTTAGCATATAAGGTATTTGAAAATGTAAAGCTTAATTTTTTGGCATATCAAGGAAAGTATGTTCAGTTGTTATTACATTTGAATTTTAATTATATCTAAAATCTCTGTTACATATTAATGTCAATGCAGAATGGAATCTGCTTTCTCTCTGATAAACTTAATAATTAATCTGTATTTCGAAAAACTGAGAATAGGATCTGATGTGTAAATTTTTAAGTCTCTGAATTTTTAAAAATAATTATTTATGTCCTGATGTGTATGTATTTTACATTTCTTTAACAATACTGCATGTTGAATTTAAACATTTTTTGCTTACCTTTTATAGGTATAAAAAGTTATGAAAGGGACTTGGTTGAAATGCAAACTAATCTTAAGACATGAATGATTTGTGTATATTTTTGTTTGTCTTTCATATTTTCAAGTTTTTTTATTGAATTACCACTTTGTGTTCATATTTAAATGTGTTCTAATGTAAGGGATTAGAAAAAAGTAACATGAATTATAAATTGGTCCTTTGACCTTGAATTGGAGAAATGTGTCTTTATAGAACAAATCATGAATTTATGGCATAAAATCAATGCTTTTCCTTCTTGCCACTTTCTATTTCTATTTTTCATTTTTTATGCTTGTTGCTGCTACAACAGAATATACGATCTTATTATTCTCATTTTGATATTTTACTTCTAATTGTACCTTTCACTTAAAATGTTTGTATTAAAGAAAACACTTCTAAGCCTATTTCTTTTAATTTCAAATATTCGAAAATTTCTAAGTGTTATTAAGTCTGATTATGTTTCTCATTCCAATATATACTTTTCTCAACCGTTTCATAGAATTACAAACTGAAAATATTGCTTATTTAGGACCTAAGGTATTTGAAAATGTAAAGTTTATTTCTTTGGCCTATCTAGAAAAGTATGATCAGTTGTTATTACATTTAAATTTTAATTATATCTAAAATCTCTCTTACATACTAATGTCAATGCAGAATGAAATCTGCTTTCTCTCTGATAAACTTAATAATAATCCGTATTTCGAAAATCTGAGAATGGGATTTGATGTGTAAATTTTTAAGTCTCTGAATTTTAAAAAATAATTATTTATGTCCTGATGTGTATGTGTTTTATATTTCTTTAACAATACTGCATGTTGAATTTAAAATTTTTTTTCTTTCTTTTCATAGGTATAAAAAGTTATGAAAGGGACTTGGTTAAAATGCAAACTAATCTTAAGACATGAATGAGGTGTGTATATTTTTGTTTGTCTTTCATATTTTCAAGTTTTTTTATTGAATTACCACTTTGTGTTCATATTTAAATATGTTCCAATGTAAGGGATGAGAAAAAAGTTACATGAATTATAAATTGGTCCTTTGACCTTGAATTGGAGAAATGTGTCTTGATACAACAAATCATGAATTTATGGCATAAAATCAATGTTTTTTTGCTTTTTCACACTTTCTATTTGTATTTTTCATTCTTTATTCTTGTTGCAGCTGCAACAGAATATTAGATCTCATTATTCTCAGTTTAATATTTAACTTCTAATTAAAATGTTTGTATTCTATATCTTTTGATTTCAAATATTTGGCATTTCTGTGTGTTAGTAAGACTGACTATGTTTCTCATTACACTATATTCTTTTCTGAGCCTTTTAATAAAATTAAAAACTGAAAATATTGCTTTTTTAGCATATAAGGTATTTGAAAATGTAAAGCTTAATTTTTTGGCATATCAAGGAAAGTATGTTCAGTTGTTATTACATTTGAATTTTAATTATATCTAAAATCTCTGTTACATATTAATGTCAATGCAGAATGGAATCTGCTTTCTCTCTGATAAACTTAATAATTAATCTGTATTTCGAAAAACTGAGAATAGGATCTGATGTGTAAATTTTTAAGTCTCTGAATTTTTAAAAATAATTATTTATGTCCTGATGTGTATGTATTTTACATTTCTTTAACAATACTGCATGTTGAATTTAAACATTTTTTGCTTACCTTTTATAGGTATAAAAAGTTATGAAAGGGACTTGGTTGAAATGCAAACTAATCTTAAGACATGAATGATTTGTGTATATTTTTGTTTGTCTTTCATATTTTCAAGTTTTTTTATTGAATTACCACTTTGTGTTCATATTTAAATGTGTTCTAATGTAAGGGATTAGAAAAAAGTAACATGAATTATAAATTGGTCCTTTGACCTTGAATTGGAGAAATGTGTCTTTATAGAACAAATCATGAATTTATGGCATAAAATCAATGCTTTTCCTTCTTGCCACTTTCTATTTCTATTTTTCATTTTTTATGCTTGTTGCTGCTACAACAGAATATACGATCTTATTATTCTCATTTTGATATTTTACTTCTAATTGTACCTTTCACTTAAAATGTTTGTATTAAAGAAAACACTTCTAAGCCTATTTCTTTTAATTTCAAATATTCGAAAATTTCTAAGTGTTATTAAGTCTGATTATGTTTCTCATTCCAATATATACTTTTCTCAACCGTTTCATAGAATTACAAACTGAAAATATTGCTTATTTAGGACCTAAGGTATTTGAAAATGTAAAGTTTATTTCTTTGGCCTATCTAGAAAAGTATGATCAGTTGTTATTACATTTAAATTTTAATTATATCTAAAATCTCTCTTACATACTAATGTCAATGCAGAATGAAATCTGCTTTCTCTCTGATAAACTTAATAATAATCCGTATTTCGAAAATCTGAGAATGGGATTTGATGTGTAAATTTTTAAGTCTCTGAATTTTAAAAAATAATTATTTATGTCCTGATGTGTATGTGTTTTATATTTCTTTAACAATACTGCATGTTGAATTTAAAATTTTTTTTCTTTCTTTTCATAGGTATAAAAAGTTATGAAAGGGACTTGGTTAAAATGCAAACTAATCTTAAGACATGAATGAGGTGTGTATATTTTTGTTTGTCTTTCATATTTTCAAGTTTTTTTATTGAATTACCACTTTGTGTTCATATTTAAATATGTTCCAATGTAAGGGATGAGAAAAAAGTTACATGAATTATAAATTGGTCCTTTGACCTTGAATTGGAGAAATGTGTCTTGATACAACAAATCATGAATTTATGGCATAAAATCAATGTTTTTTTTGCTTTTTCACACTTTCTATTTGTATTTTTCATTCTTTATTCTTGTTGCAGCTGCAACAGAATATTAGATCTCATTATTCTCAGTTTAATATTTAACTTCTAATTAAAATGTTTGTATTCTATATCTTTTGATTTCAAATATTTGGCATTTCTGTGTGTTAGTAAGACTGACTATGTTTCTCATTACACTATATTCTTTTCTGAGCCTTTTAATAAAATTAAAAACTGAAAATATTGCTTTTTTAGCATATAAGGTATTTGAAAATGTAAAGCTTAATTTTTTGGCATATCAAGGAAAGTATGTTCAGTTGTTATTACATTTGAATTTTAATTATATCTAAAATCTCTGTTACATATTAATGTCAATGCAGAATGGAATCTGCTTTCTCTCTGATAAACTTAATAATTAATCTGTATTTCGAAAAACTGAGAATAGGATCTGATGTGTAAATTTTTAAGTCTCTGAATTTTTAAAAATAATTATTTATGTCCTGATGTGTATGTGTTTTACATTTCTTTAACAATACTGCATGTTGAATTTAAACATTTTTTGCTTACCTTTTATAGGTATAAAAAGCTATGAAAGGGACTTGGTTGAAATGCAAACTAATCTTAAGACATGAATGAGGTGTGTATATTTCTGTTTGTCTTTCATATTTTCAAGGTTTTTTTATTGAATTACCACTTTGTGTTGATATTTAAATGTGTTCCAATGTAAGGGATTAGAAAAAAGTAACATGAATTATAAATTGGTCCTTTGACCTTGAATTGGAGAAATGTGTCTTTATAGAACAAATCATGAATTTATGGCATAAAATCAATGCTTTTCCTTCTTGCCACTTTCTATTTCTAGTTTTCATTTTTTATGCTTGTTGCTGCTACAACAGAATATACGATCTTATTATTCTCATTTTGATATTTTACTTCTAATTGTACCTTTCACTTAAAATGTTTGTATTAAAGAAAACACTTCTAAGCCTATTTCTTTTAATTTCAAATATTCGAAAATTTCTAAGTGTTATTAAGTCTGATTATGTTTCTCATTCCAATATATACTTTTCTCAACCGTTTCATAGAATTAGAAACTGAAAATATTGCTTATTTAGGACCTAAGGTATTTGAAAATGTAAAGTTTATTTCTTTGGCCTATCTAGAAAAGTATGATCAGTTGTTATTACATTTAAATTTTAATTATATCTAAAATCTCTCTTACATACTAATGTCAATGCAGAATGAAATCTGCTTTCTCTCTGATAAACTTAATAATAATCCGTATTTCGAAAATCTGAGAATGGGATTTGATGTGTAAATTTTTAAGTCTCTGAATTTTAAAAAATAATTATTTATGTCCTGATGTGTATGTGTTTTATATTTCTTTAACAATACTGCATGTTGAATTTAAAATTTTTTTTCTTTCTTTTCATAGGTATAAAAAGTTATGAAAGGGACTTGGTTAAAATGCAAACTAATCTTAAGACATGAATGAGGTGTGTATATTTTTGTTTGTCTTTCATATTTTCAAGTTTTTTTATTGAATTACCACTTTGTGTTCATATTTAAATATGTTCCAATGTAAGGGATGAGAAAAAAGTTACATGAATTATAAATTGGTCCTTTGACCTTGAATTGGAGAAATGTGTCTTGATACAACAAATCATGAATTTATGGCATAAAATCAATGTTTTTTTGCTTTTTCACACTTTCTATTTGTATTTTTCATTCTTTATTCTTGTTGCAGCTGCAACAGAATATTAGATCTCATTATTCTCAGTTTAATATTTAACTTCTAATTAAAATGTTTGTATTCTATATCTTTTGATTTCAAATATTTGGCATTTCTGTGTGTTAGTAAGACTGACTATGTTTCTCATTACACTATATTCTTTTCTGAGCCTTTTAATAAAATTAAAAACTGAAAATATTGCTTTTTTAGCATATAAGGTATTTGAAAATGTAAAGCTTAATTTTTTGGCATATCAAGGAAAGTATGTTCAGTTGTTATTACATTTGAATTTTAATTATATCTAAAATCTCTGTTACATATTAATGTCAATGCAGAATGGAATCTGCTTTCTCTCTGATAAACTTAATAATTAATCTGTATTTCGAAAAACTGAGAATAGGATCTGATGTGTAAATTTTTAAGTCTCTGAATTTTTAAAAATAATTATTTATGTCCTGATGTGTATGTGTTTTACATTTCTTTAACAATACTGCATGTTGAATTTAAACATTTTTTGCTTACCTTTTATAGGTATAAAAAGCTATGAAAGGGACTTGGTTGAAATGCAAACTAATCTTAAGACATGAATGAGGTGTGTATATTTCTGTTTGTCTTTCATATTTTCAAGGTTTTTTTATTGAATTACCACTTTGTGTTGATATTTAAATGTGTTCCAATGTAAGGGATTAGAAAAAAGTAACATGAATTATAAATTGGTCCTTTGACCTTGAATTGGAGAAATGTGTCTTTATAGAACAAATCATGAATTTATGGCATAAAATCAATGCTTTTCCTTCTTGCCACTTTCTATTTCTAGTTTTCATTTTTTATGCTTGTTGCTGCTACAACAGAATATACGATCTTATTATTCTCATTTTGATATTTTACTTCTAATTGTACCTTTCACTTAAAATGTTTGTATTAAAGAAAATACTTCTAAGCCTATTTCTTTTAATTTCAAATATTCGAAAATTTCTAAGTGTTATTAAGTCTGATTATGTTTCTCATTCCAGTATATACTTTTCTCAACCGTTTCATAGAATTAGAAACTGAAAATATTGCTTATTTAGGATCTAAGGTATTTGAAAATGTAAAGTTTATTTCTTTGGCCTATCTAGAAAAGTATGATCAGTTGTTATTACATTTAAATTTTAATTATATCTAAAATCTCTCTTACATACTAATGTCAATGCAGAATGAAATCTGCTATCTCTCTGATAAACTTAATAATAATCCGTATTTCGAAAATCTGAGAATGGGATTTGATGTGTAAATTTTTAAGTCTCTGAATTTTAAAAAATAATTATTTATGTCCTGATGTGTATGTGTTTTATATTTCTTTAACAATACTGCATGTTGAATTTAAAATTTTTTTTCTTTCTTTTCATAGGTATAAAAAGTTATGAAAGGGACTTGGTTAAAATGCAAACTAATCTTAAGACATGAATGAGGTGTGTATATTTTTGTTTGTCTTTCATATTTTCAAGTTTTTTTATTGAATTACCACTTTGTGTTCATATTTAAATGTGTTCTAATGTAAGGGATGAGAAAAAAGTAACATGAATTATAAATTGGTCCTTTGACCTTGAATTGGAGAAATGTGTCTTTATAGAACAAATCATGAATTTATGGCATAAAATCAATGCTTTTCCTTCTTGCCACTTTCTATTTCTATTTTTCATTTTTTATGCTTGTTGCTGCTACAACAGAATATACGATCTTATTATTCTCATTTTGATATTTTACTTCTAATTGTACCTTTCACTTAAAATGTTTGTATTAAAGAAAATACTTCTAAGACTATTTCTTTTAATTTCAAATATTCGAAAATTTCTAAGTGTTATTAAGTCTGATTATGTTTCTCATTCCAATATATACTTTTCTCAACCGTTTCATAGAATTAGAAACTGAAAATATTGCTTATTTAGGACCTAAGGTATTTGAAAATGTAAAGTTTATTTCTTTGGCCTATCTAGAAAAGTATGATCAGTTGTTATTACATTTAAATTTTAATTATATCTAAAATCTCTCTTACATACTAATGTCAATGCAGAATGAAATCTGCTTTCTCTCTGATAAACTTAATAATAATCCGTATTTCGAAAATCTGAGAATGGGATTTGATGTGTAAATTTTTAAGTCTCTGAATTTTAAAAAATAATTATTTATGTCCTGATGTGTATGTGTTTTATATTTCTTTAACAATACTGCATGTTGAATTTAAAATTTTTTTTCTTTCTTTTCATAGGTATAAAAAGTTATGAAAGGGACTTGGTTAAAATGCAAACTAATCTTAAGACATGAATGAGGTGTGTATATTTTTGTTTGTCTTTCATATTTTCAAGTTTTTTTATTGAATTACCACTTTGTGTTCATATTTAAATGTGTTCCAATGTAAGGGATGAGAAAAAAGTTACATGAATTATAAATTGGTCCTTTGACCTTGAATTGGAGAAATGTGTCTTGATACAACAAATCATGAATTTATGGCATAAAATCAATGTTTTTTTGCTTTTTCACACTTTCTATTTGTATTTTTCATTCTTTATTCTTGTTGCAGCTGCAACAGAATATTAGATCTCATTATTCTCAGTTTAATATTTAACTTCTAATTAAAATGTTTGTATTCTATATCTTTTGATTTCAAATATTTGGCATTTCTGTGTGTTAGTAAGACTGACTATGTTTCTCATTACACTATATTCTTTTCTGAGCCTTTTAATAAAATTAAAAACTGAAAATATTGCTTTTTTAGCATATAAGGTATTTGAAAATGTAAAGCTTAATTTTTTGGCATATCAAGGAAAGTATGTTCAGTTGTTATTACATTTGAATTTTAATTATATCTAAAATCTCTGTTACATATTAATGTCAATGCAGAATGGAATCTGCTTTCTCTCTGATAAACTTAATAATTAATCTGTATTTCGAAAAACTGAGAATAGGATCTGATGTGTAAATTTTTAAGTCTCTGAATTTTTAAAAATAATTATTTATGTCCTGATGTGTATGTGTTTTATATTTCTTTAACAATACTGCATGTTGAATTAAAAATTTTTTTTTCTTTCTTTTCATAGGTATAAAAAGTTATGAAAGGGACTTGGTTAAAATGCAAACTAATCTTAAGACATGAATGAGGTGTGTATATTTTTGTTTGTCTTTCATATTTTCAAGTTTTTTTATTGAATTACCACTTTGTGTTCATATTTAAATGTGTTCTAATGTAAGGGATGAGAAAAAAGTAACATGAATTATAAATTGGTCCTTTGACCTTGAATTGGAGAAATGTGTCTTTATAGAACAAATCATGAATTTCTGGCATAAAATCAATGCTTTTCCTTCTTGCCACTTTCTTTTTCTATTTTTCATTTTTTATGCTTGTTGCTGCTACAACAGAATATACGATCTTATTATTCTCATTTTGATATTTTACTTCTAATTGTACCTTTCACTTAAAATGTTTGTATTAAAGAAAATACTTCTAAGACTATTTCTTTTAATTTCAAATATTCGAAAATTTCTAAGTGTTATTAAGTCTGATTATGTTTCTCATTCCAATATATACTTTTCTCAACCGTTTCATAGAATTAGAAACTGAAAATATTGCTTATTTAGGATCTAAGGTATTTGAAAATGTAAAGTTTATTTCTTTGGCCTATCTAGAAAAGTATGATCAGTTGTTATTACATTTAAATTTTAATTATATCTAAAATCTCTCTTACATACTAATGTCAATGCAGAATGAAATCTGCTTTCTCTCTGATAAACTTAATAATAATCCGTATTTCGAAAATCTGAGAATGGGATTTGATGTGTAAATTTTTAAGTCTCTGAATTTTAAAAAATAATTATTTATGTCCTATTGTGTATGTGTTTTACATTTCTTTAACAATACTGCATGTTGAATTTAAACATTTTTTGCTTACCTTTTATAGGTATAAAAAGTTATGAAAGGGACTTGGTTGAAATGCAAACTAATCTTAAGACATGAATGAGGTGTGTATATTTCTGTTTGTCTTTCATATTTTCAAGGTTTTTTTATTGAATTACCACTTTGTGTTGATATTTAAATGTGTTCCAATGTAAGGGATTAGAAAAAAGTAACATGAATTATAAATTGGTCCTTTGACCTTGAATTGGAGAAATGTGTCTTTATAGAACAAATCATGAATTTATGGCATAAAATCAATGCTTTTCCTTCTTGCCACTTTCTATTTCTAGTTTTCATTTTTTATGCTTGTTGCTGCTACAACAGAATATACGATCTTATTATTCTCATTTTGATATTTTACTTCTAATTGTACCTTTCACTTAAAATGTTTGTATTAAAGAAAATACTTCTAAGCCTATTTCTTTTAATTTCAAATATTCGAAAATTTCTAAGTGTTATTAAGTCTGATTATGTTTCTCATTCCAGTATATACTTTTCTCAACTGTTTCATAGAATTAGAAACTGAAAATATTGCTTATTTAAGATCTAAGGTATTTGAAAATGTAAAGTTTATTTCTTTGGCCTATCTAGAAAAGTATGATCAGTTGTTATTACATTTAAATTTTAATTATATCTAAAATCTCTCTTACATACTAATGTCAATGCAGAATGAAATCTGCTTTCTCTCTGATAAACTTAATAATAATCCGTATTTCGAAAATCTGAGAATGGGATTTGATGTGTAAATTTTTAAGTCTCTGAATTTTAAAAAATAATTATTTATGTCCTGATGTGTATGTGTTTTATATTTCTTTAACAATACTGCATGTTGAATTTAAAATTTTTTTTCTTTCTTTTCATAGGTATAAAAAGTTATGAAAGGGACTTGGTTAAAATGCAAACTAATCTTAAGACATGAATGAGGTGTGTATATTTTTGTTTGTCTTTCATATTTTCAAGTTTTTTTATTGAATTACCACTTTGTGTTCATATTTAAATGTGTTCTAATGTAAGGGATGAGAAAAAAGTAACATGAATTATAAATTGGTCCTTTGACCTTGAATTGGAGAAATGTGTCTTTATAGAACAAATCATGAATTTATGGCATAAAATCAATGCTTTTCCTTCTTGCCACTTTCTATTTCTATTTTTCATTTTTTATGCTTGTTGCTGCTACAACAGAATATACGATCTTATTATTCTCATTTTGATATTTTACTTCTAATTGTACCTTTCACTTAAAATGTTTGTATTAAAGAAAATACTTCTAAGACTATTTCTTTTAATTTCAAATATTCGAAAATTTCTAAGTGTTATTAAGTCTGATTATGTTTCTCATTCCAATATATACTTTTCTCAACCGTTTCATAGAATTAGAAACTGAAAATATTGCTTATTTAGGATCTAAGGTATTTGAAAATGTAAAGTTTATTTCTTTGGCCTATCTAGAAAAGTATGATCAGTTGTTATTACATTTAAATTTTAATTATATCTAAAATCTCTCTTACATACTAATGTCAATGCAGAATGAAATCTGCTTTCTCTCTGATAAACTTAATAATAATCCGTATTTCGAAAATCTGAGAATGGGATTTGATGTGTAAATATTTAAGTCTCTGAATTTTAAAAAATAATTATTTATGTCCTGATGTGTATGTGTTTTACATTTCTTTAACAATACTGCATGTTGAATTTAAACATTTTTTGCTTACCTTTTATAGGTATAAAAAGTTATGAAAGGGACGTGGTTGAAATGCAAACTAATCTTAAGACATGAATGATTTGTGTATATTTTTGTTTGTCTTTCATATTTTCAAGTTTTTTTATTGAATTACCACTTTGTGTTCATATTTAAATGTGTTCCAATGTAAGGGATGAGAAAAAAGTTACATGAATTATAAATTGTCCTTTGACCTTGAATTGGAGAAATGTGTCTTGATACAACAAATCATGAATTTATGGCATAAAATCAATGTTTTTTTGCTTTTTCACACTTTCTATTTGTATTTTTCATTCTTTATTCTTGTTGCAGCTGCAACAGAATATTAGATCTCATTATTCTCAGTTTAATATTTAACTTCTAATTAAAATGTTTGTATTCTATATCTTTTGATTTCAAATATTTTGCATTTCTGTGTGTTAGTAAGACTGACTATGTTTCTCATTACACTATATTCTTTTCTGAGCCTTTTAATAAAATTAAAAACTGAAAATATTGCTTTTTTAGCATATAAGGTATTTGAAAATGTAAAGCTTAATTTTTTGGCATATCAAGGAAAGTATGTTCAGTTGTTATTACATTTGAATTTTAATTATATCTAAAATCTCTGTTACATATTAATGTCAATGCAGAATGGAATCTGCTTTCTCTCTGATAAACTTAATAATTAATCTGTATTTCGAAAAACTGAGAATAGGATCTGATGTGTAAATTTTTAAGTCTCTGAATTTTTAAAAATAATTATTTATGTCCTGATGTGTATGTATTTTACATTTCTTTAACAATACTGCATGTTGAATTTAAACATTTTTTGCTTACCTTTTATAGGTATAAAAAGTTATGAAAGGGACTTGGTTGAAATGCAAACTAATCTTAAGACATGAATGATTTGTGTATATTTTTGTTTGTCTTTCATATTTTCAAGTTTTTTTATTGAATTACCACTTTGTGTTCATATTTAAATGTGTTCTAATGTAAGGGATTAGAAAAAAGTAACATGAATTATAAATTGGTCCTTTGACCTTGAATTGGAGAAATGTGTCTTTATAGAACAAATCATGAATTTATGGCATAAAATCAATGCTTTTCCTTCTTGCCACTTTCTATTTCTATTTTTCATTTTTTATGCTTGTTGCTGCTACAACAGAATATACGATCTTATTATTCTCATTTTGATATTTTACTTCTAATTGTACCTTTCACTTAAAATGTTTGTATTAAAGAAAACACTTCTAAGCCTATTTCTTTTAATTTCAAATATTCGAAAATTTCTAAGTGTTATTAAGTCTGATTATGTTTCTCATTCCAATATATACTTTTCTCAACCGTTTCATAGAATTAGAAACTGAAAATATTGCTTATTTAGGACCTAATGTATTTGAAAATGTAAAGTTTATTTCTTTGGCCTATCTAGAAAAGTATGATCAGTTGTTATTACATTTGAATTTTAATTATATCTAAAATCTCTCTTACATACTAATGTCAATGCAGAATGAAATCTGCTTTCTCTCTGATAAACTTAATAATAATCCGTATTTCGAAAATCTGAGAATGGGATTTGATGTGTAAATTTTTAAGTCTCTGAATTTTAAAAAATAATTATTTATGTCCTGATGTGTATGTGTTTTATATTTCTTTAACAATACTGCATGTTGAATTTAAAATTTTTTTTCTTTCTTTTCATAGGTATAAAAAGTTATGAAAGGGACTTGGTTAAAATGCAAACTAATCTTAAGACATGAATGAGGTGTGTATATTTTTGTTTGTCTTTCATATTTTCAAGTTTTTTTATTGAATTACCACTTTGTGTTCATATTTAAATGTGTTCCAATGTAAGGGATGAGAAAAAAGTTACATGAATTATAAATTGGTCCTTTGACCTTGAATTGGAGAAATGTGTCTTGATACAACAAATCATGAATTTATGGCATAAAATCAATGTTTTTTTGCTTTTTCACACTTTCTATTTGTATTTTTCATTCTTTATTCTTGTTGCAGCTGCAACAGAATATTAGATCTCATTATTCTCAGTTTAATATTTAACTTCTAATTAAAATGTTTGTATTCTATATCTTTTGATTTCAAATATTTGGCATTTCTGTGTGTTAGTAAGACTGACTATGTTTCTCATTACACTATATTCTTTTCTGAGCCTTTTAATAAAATTAAAAACTGAAAATATTGCTTTTTTAGCATATAAGGTATTTGAAAATGTAAAGCTTAATTTTTTGGCATATCAAGGAAAGTATGTTCAGTTGTTATTACATTTGAATTTTAATTATATCTAAAATCTCTGTTACATATTAATGTCAATGCAGAATGGAATCTGCTTTCTCTCTGATAAACTTAATAATTAATCTGTATTTCGAAAAACTGAGAATAGGATCTGATGTGTAAATTTTTAAGTCTCTGAATTTTTAAAAATAATTATTTATGTCCTGATGTGTATGTGTTTTACATTTCTTTAACAATACTGCATGTTGAATTTAAACATTTTTTGCTTACCTTTTATAGGTATAAAAAGTTATGAAAGGGACTTGGTTGAAATGCAAACTAATCTTAAGACATGAATGATTTGTGTATATTTTTGTTTGTCTTTCATATTTTCAAGTTTTTTTATTGAATTACCACTTTGTGTTCATATTTAAATGTGTTCTAATGTACGGGATTAGAAAAAAGTAACATGAATTATAAATTGGTCCTTTGACCTTGAATTGGAGAAATGTGTCTAGATACAACAAATCATGAATTTATGGCATAAAATCAATGCTTTTCCTTCTTGCCACTTTCTATTTCTATTTTTCATTTTTTATGCTTGTTGCTGCTACAACAGAATATACGATCTTATTATTCTCATTTTGATATTTTACTTCTAATTGTACCTTTCACTTAAAATGTTTGTATTAAAGAAAATACTTCTAAGACTATTTCTTTTAATTTCAAATATTCGAAAATTTCTAAGTGTTATTAAGTCTGATTAGGTTTCTCATTCCAATATATACTTTTCTCAACCGTTTTATAGAATTAGAAACTGAAAATATTGCTTATTTAGGATCTAAGGTATTTGAAAATGTAAAGTTTATTTCTTTGGCCTATCTAGAAAAGTATGATCAGTTGTTATTACATTTAAATTTTAATTATATCTAAAATCTCTCTTACATACTAATGTCAATGCAGAATGAAATCTGCTTTCTCTCTGATAAACTTAATAATAATCCGTATTTCGAAAATCTGAGAATGGGATTTGATGTGTAAATTTTTAAGTCTATGAATTTTAAAAAATAATTATTTATGTCCTGATGTGTATGTGTTTTATATTTCTTTAACAATACTGCATGTTGAATTTAAAATTTTTTTTTCTTTCTTTTCATAGGTATAAAAAGTTATGAAAGGGACTTGGTTAAAATGCAAACTAATCTTAAGACATGAATGAGGTGTGTATATTTTTGTTTGTCTTTCATATTTTCAAGTTTTTTTATTGAATTACCACTTTGTGTTCATATTTAAATGTGTTCTAATGTAAGGGATGAGAAAAAAGTAACATGAATTATAAATTGGTCCTTTGACCTTGAATTGGAGAAATGTGTCTTTATAGAACAAATCATGAATTTATGGCATAAAATCAATGCTTTTCCTTCTTGCCACTTTCTATTTCTATTTTTCATTTTTTATGCTTGTTGCTGCTACAACAGAATATACGATCTTATTATTCTCATTTTGATATTTTACTTCTAATTGTACCTTTCACTTAAAATGTTTGTATTAAAGAAAATACTTCTAAGACTATTTCTTTTAATTTCAAATATTCGAAAATTTCTAAGTGTTATTAAGTCTGATTATGTTTCTCATTCCAATATATACTTTTCTCAACCGTTTCATAGAATTAGAAACTGAAAATATTGCTTATTTAGGACCTAATGTATTTGAAAATGTAAAGTTTATTTCTTTGGCCTATCTAGAAAAGTATGATCAGTTGTTATTACATTTGAATTTTAATTATATCTAAAATCTCTCTTACATACTAATGTCAATGCAGAATGAAATCTGCTTTCTCTCTGATAAACTTAATAATAATCCGTATTTCGAAAATCTGAGAATGGGATTTGATGTGTAAATTTTTAAGTCTCTGAATTTTAAAAAATAATTATTTATGTCCTGATGTGTATGTGTTTTATATTTCTTTAACAATACTGCATGTTGAATTTAAAATTTTTTTTCTTTCTTTTCATAGGTATAAAAAGTTATGAAAGGGACTTGGTTAAAATGCAAACTAATCTTAAGACATGAATGAGGTGTGTATATTTTTGTTTGTCTTTCATATTTTCAAGTTTTTTTATTGAATTACCACTTTGTGTTCATATTTAAATGTGTTCCAATGTAAGGGATGAGAAAAAAGTTACATGAATTATAAATTGGTCCTTTGACCTTGAATTGGAGAAATGTGTCTTGATACAACAAATCATGAATTTATGGCATAAAATCAATGTTTTTTTGCTTTTTCACACTTTCTATTTGTATTTTTCATTCTTTATTCTTGTTGCAGCTGCAACAGAATATTAGATCTCATTATTCTCAGTTTAATATTTAACTTCTAATTAAAATGTTTGTATTCTATATCTTTTGATTTCAAATATTTGGCATTTCTGTGTGTTAGTAAGACTGACTATGTTTCTCATTACACTATATTCTTTTCTGAGCCTTTTAATAAAATTAAAAACTGAAAATATTGCTTTTTTAGCATATAAGGTATTTGAAAATGTAAAGCTTAATTTTTTGGCATATCAAGGAAAGTATGTTCAGTTGTTATTACATTTGAATTTTAATTATATCTAAAATCTCTGTTACATATTAATGTCAATGCAGAATGGAATCTGCTTTCTCTCTGATAAACTTAATAATTAATCTGTATTTCGAAAAACTGAGAATAGGATCTGATGTGTAAATTTTTAAGTCTCTGAATTTTTAAAAATAATTATTTATGTCCTGATGTGTATGTGTTTTACATTTCTTTAACAATACTGCATGTTGAATTTAAACATTTTTTGCTTACCTTTTATAGGTATAAAAAGTTATGAAAGGGACTTGGTTGAAATGCAAACTAATCTTAAGACATGAATGATTTGTGTATATTTTTGTTTGTCTTTCATATTTTCAAGTTTTTTTATTGATTTACCACTTTGTGTTCATATTTAAATGTGTTCTAATGTACGGGATTAGAAAAAAGTAACATGAATTATAAATTGGTCCTTTGACCTTGAATTGGAGAAATGTGTCTTGATACAACAAATCATGAATTTATGGCATAAAATCAATGCTTTTCCTTCTTGCCACTTTCTATTTCTATTTTTCATTTTTTATGCTTGTTGCTGCTACAACAGAATATACGATCTTATTATTCTCATTTTGATATTTTACTTCTAATTGTACCTTTCACTTAAAATGTTTGTATTAAAGAAAATACTTCTAAGACTATTTCTTTTAATTTCAAATATTCGAAAATTTCTAAGTGTTATTAAGTCTGATTAGGTTTCTCATTCCAATATATACTTTTCTCAACCGTTTTATAGAATTAGAAACTGAAAATATTGCTTATTTAGGATCTAAGGTATTTGAAAATGTAAAGTTTATTTCTTTGGCCTATCTAGAAAAGTATGATCAGTTGTTATTACATTTAAATTTTAATTATATCTAAAATCTCTCTTACATACTAATGTCAATGCAGAATGAAATCTGCTTTCTCTCTGATAAACTTAATAATAATCCGTATTTCGAAAATCTGAGAATGGGATTTGATGTGTAAATTTTTAAGTCTCTGAATTTTAAAAAATAATTATTTATGTCCTGATGTGTATGTGTTTTATATTTCTTTAACAATACTGCATGTTGAATTTAAAATTTTTTTTTCTTTCTTTTCATAGGTATAAAAAGTTATGAAAGGGACTTGGTTAAAATGCAAACTAATCTTAAGACATGAATGAGGTGTGTATATTTTTGTTTGTCTTTCATATTTTCAAGTTTTTTTATTGAATTACCACTTTGTGTTCATATTTAAATGTGTTCTAATGTAAGGGATGAGAAAAAAGTAACATGAATTATAAATTGGTCCTTTGACCTTGAATTGGAGAAATGTGTCTTTATAGAACAAATCATGAATTTATGGCATAAAATCAATGCTTTTCCTTCTTGCCACTTTCTATTTCTATTTTTCATTTTTTATGCTTGTTGCTGCTACAACAGAATATACGATCTTATTATTCTCATTTTGATATTTTACTTCTAATTGTACCTTTCACTTAAAATGTTTGTATTAAAGAAAATACTTCTAAGACTATTTCTTTTAATTTCAAATATTCGAAAATTTCTAAGTGTTATTAAGTCTGATTATGTTTCTCATTCCAATATATACTTTTCTCAACCGTTTCATAGAATTAGAAACTGAAAATATTGCTTATTTAGGATCTAAGGTATTTGAAAATGTAAAGTTTATTTCTTTGGCCTATCTAGAAAAGTATGATCAGTTGTTATTACATTTAAATTTTAATTATATCTAAAATCTCTCTTACATACTAATGTCAATGCAGAATGAAATCTGCTTTCTCTCTGATAAACTTAATAATAATCCGTATTTCGAAAATCTGAGAATGGGATTTGATGTGTAAATTTTTAAGTCTCTGAATTTTAAAAAATAATTATTTATGTCCTGATGTGTATGTGTTTTATATTTCTTTAACAATACTGCATGTTGAATTTAAAATTTTTTTTCTTTCTTTTCATAGGTATAAAAAGTTATGAAAGGGACTTGGTTAAAATGCAAACTAATCTTAAGACATGAATGAGGTGTGTATATTTTTGTTTGTCTTTCATATTTTCAAGTTTTTTTATTGAATTACCACTTTGTGTTCATATTTAAATGTGTTCCAATGTAAGGGATGAGAAAAAAGTTACATGAATTATAAATTGGTCCTTTGACCTTGAATTGGAGAAATGTGTCTTGATACAACAAATCATGAATTTATGGCATAAAATCAATGTTTTTTTGCTTTTTCACACTTTCTATTTGTATTTTTCATTCTTTATTCTTGTTGCAGCTGCAACAGAATATTAGATCTCATTATTCTCAGTTTAATATTTAACTTCTAATTAAAATGTTTGTATTCTATATCTTTTGATTTCAAATATTTGGCATTTCTGTGTGTTAGTAAGACTGACTATGTTTCTCATTACACTATATTCTTTTCTGAGCCTTTTAATAAAATTAAAAACTGAAAATATTGCTTTTTTAGCATATAAGGTATTTGAAAATGTAAAGCTTAATTTTTTGGCATATCAAGGAAAGTATGTTCAGTTGTTATTACATTTGAATTTTAATTATATCTAAAATCTCTGTTACATATTAATGTCAATGCAGAATGGAATCTGCTTTCTCTCTGATAAACTTAATAATTAATCTGTATTTCGAAAAACTGAGAATAGGATCTGATGTGTAAATTTTTAAGTCTCTGAATTTTTAAAAATAATTATTTATGTCCTGATAAGTATGTGTTTTACATTTCTTTAACAATACTGCATGTTGAATTTAAACATTTTTTGCTTACCTTTTATAGGTATAAAAAGTTATGAAAGGGACTTGGTTGAAATGCAAACTAATCTTAAGACATGAATGATTTGTGTATATTTTTGTTTGTCTTTCATAGTTTCAAGTTTTTTTATTGAATTACCACTTTGTGTTCATATTTAAATGTGTTCTAATGTAAGGGATTATAAAAAAGTAACATGAATTATAAATTGGTCCTTTGACCTTGAATTGGAGAAATGTGTCTTGATACAACAAATCATGAATTTATGGCATAAAATCAATGCTTTTCCTTCTTGCCACTTTCTATTTCTATTTTTCATTTTTTATGCTTGTTGCTGCTACAACAGAATATACGATCTTATTATTCTCATTTTGATATTTTACTTCTAATTGTACCTTTCACTTAAAATGTTTGTATTAAAGAAAATACTTCTAAGACTATTTCTTTTAATTTCAAATATTCGAAAATTTCTAAGTGTTATTAAGTCTGATTAGGTTTCTCATTCCAATATATACTTTTCTCAACCGTTTTATAGAATTAGAAACTGAAAATATTGCTTATTTAGGATCTAAGGTATTTGAAAATGTAAAGTTTATTTCTTTGGCCTATCTAGAAAAGTATGATCAGTTGTTATTACATTTAAATTTTAATTATATCTAAAATCTCTCTTACATACTAATGTCAATGCAGAATGAAATCTGCTTTCTCTCTGATAAACTTAATAATAATCCGTATTTCGAAAATCTGAGAATGGGATTTGATGTGTAAATTTTTAAGTCTCTGAATTTTAAAAAATAATTATTTATGTCCTGATGTGTATGTGTTTTATATTTCTTTAACAATACTGCATGTTGAATTTAAAATTTTTTTTCTTTCTTTTCATAGGTATAAAAAGTTATGAAAGGGACTTGGTTAAAATGCAAACTAATCTTAAGACATGAATGAGGTGTGTATATTTTTGTTTGTCTTTCATATTTTCAAGTTTTTTTATTGAATTACCACTTTGTGTTCATATTTAAATGTGTTCCAATGTAAGGGATGAGAAAAAAGTTACATGAATTATAAATTGGTCCTTTGACCTTGAATTGGAGAAATGTGTCTTGATACAACAAATCATGAATTTATGGCATAAAATCAATGTTTTTTTGCTTTTTCACACTTTCTATTTGTATTTTTCATTCTTTATTCTTGTTGCAGCTGCAACAGAATATTAGATCTCATTATTCTCAGTTTAATATTTAACTTCTAATTAAAATGTTTGTATTCTATATCTTTTGATTTCAAATATTTGGCATTTCTGTGTGTTAGTAAGACTGACTATGTTTCTCATTACACTATATTCTTTTCTGAGCCTTTTAATAAAATTAAAAACTGAAAATATTGCTTTTTTAGCATATAAGGTATTTGAAAATGTAAAGCTTAATTTTTTGGCATATCAAGGAAAGTATGTTCAGTTGTTATTACATTTGAATTTTAATTATATCTAAAATCTCTGTTACATATTAATGTCAATGCAGAATGGAATCTGCTTTCTCTCTGATAAACTTAATAATTAATCTGTATTTCGAAAAACTGAGAATAGGATCTGATGTGTAAATTTTTAAGTCTCTGAATTTTTAAAAATAATTATTTATGTCCTGATGTGTATGTGTTTTACATTTCTTTAACAATACTGCATGTTGAATTTAAACATTTTTTGCTTACCTTTTATAGGTATAAAAAGTTATGAAAGGGACTTGGTTGAAATGCAAACTAATCTTAAGACATGAATGATTTGTGTATATTTTTGTTTGTCTTTCATATTTTCAAGTTTTTTTATTGAATTACCACTTTGTGTTCATATTTAAATGTGTTCTAATGTAAGGGATTATAAAAAAGTAACATGAATTATAAATTGGTCCTTTGACCTTGAATTGGAGAAATGTGTCTTGATACAACAAATCATGAATTTATGGCATAAAATCAATGCTTTTCCTTCTTGCCACTTTCTATTTCTATTTTTCATTTTTTATGCTTGTTGCTGCTACAACAGAATATACGATCTTATTATTCTCATTTTGATATTTTACTTCTAATTGTACCTTTCACTTAAAATGTTTGTATTAAAGAAAATACTTCTAAGACTATTTCTTTTAATTTCAAATATTCGAAAATTTCTAAGTGTTATTAAGTCTGATTAGGTTTCTCATTCCAATATATACTTTTCTCAACCGTTTTATAGAATTAGAAACTGAAAATATTGCTTATTTAGGATCTAAGGTATTTGAAAATGTAAAGTTTATTTCTTTGGCCTATCTAGAAAAGTATGATCAGTTGTTATTACATTTAAATTTTAATTATATCTAAAATCTCTCTTACATACTAATGTCAATGCAGAATGAAATCTGCTTTCTCTCTGATAAACTTAATAATAATCCGTATTTCGAAAATCTGAGAATGGGATTTGATGTGTAAATTTTTAAGTCTCTGAATTTTAAAAAATAATTATTTATGTCCTGATGTGTATGTGTTTTATATTTCTTTAACAATACTGCATGTTGAATTTAAAATTTTTTTTTCTTTCTTTTCATAGGTATAAAAAGTTATGAAAGGGAATTGGTTAAAATGCAAACTAATCTTAAGACATGAATGAGGTGTGTATATTTTTGTTTGTCTTTCATATTTTCAAGTTTTTTTATTGAATTACCACTTTATGTTCATATTTAAATGTGTTCCAATGTAAGGGATGAGAAAAAAGTTACATGAATTATAAATTGGTCCTTTGACCTTGAATTGGAGAAATGTGTCTTGATACAACAAATCATGAATTTATGGCATAAAATCAATGTTTTTTTGCTTTTTCACACTTTCTATTTGTATTTTTCATTCTTTATTCTTGTTGCAGCTGCAACAGAATATTAGATCTCATTATTCTCAGTTTAATATTTAACTTCTAATTAAAATGTTTGTATTCTATATCTTTTGATTTCAAATATTTGGCATTTCTGTGTGTTAGTAAGACTGACTATGTTTCTCATTACACTATATTCTTTTCTGAGCCTTTTAATAAAATTAAAAACTGAAAATATTGCTTTTTTAGCATATAAGGTATTTGAAAATGTAAAGCTTAATTTTTTGGCATATCAAGGAAAGTATGTTCAGTTGTTATTACATTTGAATTTTAATTATATCTAAAATCTCTGTTACATATTAATGTCAATGCAGAATGGAATCTGCTTTCTCTCTGATAAACTTAATACTTAATCTGTATTTCGAAAAACTGAGAATAGGATCTGATGTGTAAATTTTTAAGTCTCTGAATTTTTAAAAATAATTATTTATGTCCTGATGTGTATGTGTTTTACATTTCTTTAACAATACTGCATGTTGAATTTAAACATTTTTTGCTTACCTTTTATAGGTATAAAAAGTTATGAAAGGGACATGTTTGAAATGCAAACTAATCTTATGACATGAATGATTTGTGTATATTTTTGTTTGTCTTTCATATTTTCAAGTTTTTTTATTGAATTACCACTTTGTGTTCATATTTAAATGTGTTCTAATGTAAGGGATGATAAAAAAGTAACATGAATTATAAATTGGTCCTTTGACCTTGAATTGGAGAAATGTGTCTTGATACAACAAATCATGAATTTATGGCATAAAATCAATGCTTTTCCTTCTTGCCACTTTCTATTTCTATTTTTCATTTTTTATGCTTGTTGCTGCTACAACAGAATATACGATCTTATTATTCTCATTTTGATATTTTACTTCTAATTGTACCTTTCACTTAAAATGTTTGTATTAAAGAAAATACTTCTAAGACTATTTCTTTTAATTTCAAATATTCGAAAATTTCTAAGTGTTATTAAGTCTGATTAGGTTTCTCATTCCAATATATACTTTTCTCAACCGTTTTATAGAATTAGAAACTGAAAATATTGCTTATTTAGGATCTAAGGTATTTGAAAATGTAAAGTTTATTTCTTTGGCCTATCTAGAAAAGTATGATCAGTTGTTATTACATTTAAATTTTAATTATATCTAAAATCTCTCTTACATACTAATGTCAATGCAGAATGAAATCTGCTTTCTCTCTGATAAACTTAATAATAATCCGTATTTCGAAAATCTGAGAATGGGATTTGATGTGTAAATTTTTAAGTCTCTGAATTTTAAAATATAATTATTTATGTCCTGATGTGTATGTGTTTTATATTTCTTTAACAATACTGCATGTTGAATTTAAATTTTTTTTTTTTCTTTCTTTTCATAGGTATAAAAAGTTATGAAAGGGACTTGGTTAAAATGCAAACTAATCTTAAGACATGAATGAGGTGTGTATATTTTTGTTTGTCTTTCATATTTTCAAGTTTTTTTATTGAATTACCACTTTGTGTTCATATTTAAATGTGTTCCAATGTAAGGGATGAGAAAAAAGTTACATGAATTATAAATTGGTCCTTTGACCTTGAATTGGAGAAATGTGTCTTGATACAACAAATCATGAATTTATGGCATAAAATCAATGTTTTTTTGCTTTTTCACACTTTCTATTTGTATTTTTCATTCTTTATTCTTGTTGCAGCTGCAACAGAATATTAGATCTCATTATTCTCAGTTTAATATTTAACTTCTAATTGTACTGTTCACTTAAAATGTTTGTATTCTATATCTTTTGATTTCAAATATTTGGCATTTCTATGTGTTAGTAAGACTGACTATGTTTCTCATTACACTATATTCTTTTCTTAGCCTTTTAATAAAATTAAAAACTGAAAATATTGCTTTTTTAGCATATAAGGTATTTGAAAATGTAAAGCTTAATTTTTTGGCATATCAAGGAAAGTATGTTCAGTTTTTATTACATTTGAATTTTAATTATATCTAAAATCTCTGTTACATTTTAATGTCAATGCAGAATGGAATCTGCTTTCTCTCTGATAAACTTAATAACTAATCTGTATTTCGAAAAACTGAGAATAGGATCTGATGTGTAAATTTTTAAGTCTCTGAATTTTTAAAAATAATTATTTATGTCCTGATGTGTATGTGTTTTACATTTCTTTAACAAAACTGCATGTTGAATTTAAACATTTTTTGCTTTCCTTTTATAGGTATAAAAAGTTATGAAAGGGACTTGGTTGAAATGCAAACTAATCTTAAGACATGAATGATTTGTGTATATTTTTGTTTGTCTTTCATATTTTCAAGTTTTTTTATTGAATTACCACTTTGTGTTCATATTTAAATGTGTTCTAATGTAAGGGATGAGAAAAAAGTAACATGAATTATAAATTGGTCCTTTGACCTTGAATTGGAGAAATGTGTCTTTATAGAACAAATCATGAATTTATGGCATAAAATCAATGCTTTTCCTTCTTGCCACTTTCTATTTCTATTTTTCATTTTTTATGCTTGTTGCTGCTACAACAGAATATACGATCTTATTATTCTCATTTTGATATTTTACTTCTAATTGTACCTTTCACTTAAAATGTTTGTATTAAAGAAAATACTTCTAAGACTATTTCTTTTAATTTCAAATATTCGAAAATTTCTAAGTGTTATTAAATCTGATTATGTTTCTCATTCCAATATATAATTTTCTCAACCGTTTCATAGAATTAGAAACTGAAAATATTGCTTTTTTAGGATCTAAGGTATTTGAAAATGTAAAGTTTATTTCTTTTGCCTATCTAGAAAAGTATGATCAGTTGTTATTACATTTGAATTTTAATTATATCTAAAATCTCTGTTACATACTAATGTCAATGCAGAATGAAATCTGCTTTCTCTCTGATAAACTTAATAATAATCCGTATTTCGAAAATCTGAGAATAGGATTTGATGTGTAAATTTTTAAGTCTCTGAATTATAAAAAATAATTATTTATGTCCTGATGTGTATGTGTTTTATATTTCTGTAACAATACTGCATGTTGAATTTAAAAATTTTTTTCTTTCTTTTCATAGGTATAAAAAGTTATGAAAGGGACTTGGTTAAAATGCAAACTAATCTTAAGACATGAATGAGGTGTGTATATTTTTGTTTGTCTTTCATATTTTCAAGTTCTTTTCATTTATTTACCACTTTGTGTTCATATTTAAATGTGTTCTAATGTAAGGGATGATAAAAAAGTAACATGAATTATAAATTTGTCCTTTGACCTTGAATTGGAGAAATGTGTCTTGATACAACAAATCATGAATTTATGGCATAAAATGGATGTTTTTCCTTCTTGCCACTCTTTATTTGTATTTTTCATTCTTTATGCTTGTTTCTGCTGCAGCAGAATATTCGATCTAATTATTCTCATTTTGATATTTTACTTCTAATTGTACTGTTCACTTGAAGTGTTTGTATTTTATATCTTTTGATTTCAAATATTGGAGCATTTCTGTGTGTTAGTAAGACTGACTATGTTTCTCATTCCACTATATTCTTTTCAGAACCTTTTTATAAAATTAAAAACAGAAAATATTGCTTTTTTAGCATAAAAGGTATTTGAAAATGTAAAGCTTAATTTTTTGGCATATTAAGAAAAGTATGTTCAGTTGTTATTACATTTGAATTTTAATTATATCTAAAATCTCTGTTACATACTAACGTCAATGCAGAATGAAATCTGTTTTCTCTCTGATAAACTTAATAATTAATCTGTATTTCGAAAAACTGAGAATGGGATTTGATGTGTAAATTTTAAAGTCTCTGAATTTTTAAAAATAATTATTTATGTCCTGATGTGTATGTGTTTTACATTTCTTTAACAATACTGCATGTTGAATTTAAACATTTTTTGCTTACCTTTTATAGGTATAAAAAGTTATGAAAGGGACTTGGTTGAAAGGCAAACTAATCTTAAGACATGAATGATTTGTGTATATTTTTGTTTGTCTTTCACATTTTCAAGTTTTTTTATTGAATTACCACTTTGTGTTCATATTTAAATGTGTTCTAATGTAAGGGATGAGAAAAAAGTAACATGAATTATAAATTGGTCCTTTGACCTTGAATTGGAGAAATGTGTCTTTATGGAACAAATCATGAATTTATGGCATAAAATCAATGCTTTTCCTTCTTGCCACTTTCTATTTCTATTTTTCATTTTTTATGCTTGTTGCTGCTACAACAGAATATACGATCTTATTATTCTCATTTTGGTATTTTACTTCTAATTGTACCTTTCACATAAAATGTTTGTATTAAAGAAAATACTTCTAAGACTATTTCTTTTAATTTCAAATATTCGAAAATTTCTAAGTGTTATTAAGTCTGATTATGTTTCTCATTCCAATATATAATTTTCTCAACCGTTTCATAGAATTAGAAACTGAAAATATTGCTTTTTTAGGATCTAAGGTATTTAAAAATGTAAAGTTTATTTCTTTGGCCTATCTAGAAAAGTATGATCAGTTGTTATTACATTTGAATTTTAATTATATCTAAAATCTCTGTTACATACTAATGTCAATGCAGAATGAAATCTGCTTTCTCTCTGATAAACTTAATGATAATCCGTATTTCGAAAATCTGAGAATGGGATTTGATGTGTAAATTTTTAAGTCTCTGAATTTTAAAAAATAATTATTTATGTCCTAATGTGTATGTGTTATACATTTCTTTAACAATACTGCATGTTGAATTTAAAATTTTTTTTCTTTCTTTTCATAGGTATAAAAAGTTATGAAAGGGACTTGGTTAAAATGCAAACTAATCTTAAGACATGAATGAGGTGTGTATATTTTTGTTTGTCTTTCATATTTTCAAGTTCTTTTCATTTATTTACCACTTTGTGTTCATATTTAAATGTGTTCTAATGTAAGGGATGATAAAAAAGTAACATGAATTATAAATTTGTCCTTTGACCTTGAATTGGAGAAATGTGTCTTGATACAACAAATCATGAATTTATGGCATAAAATGGATGTTTTTCCTTCTTGCCACTCTTTATTTGTATTTTTCATTCTTTATGCTTGTTGCTGCTGCAACAGAATATTCGATCTAATTATTCTCATTTTGATATTTTACTTCTAATTGTACTGTTCACTTGAAGTGTTTGTATTTTATATCTTTTGATTTCAAATATTGGAGCATTTCTGTGTGTTAGTAAGACTGACTATGTTTCTCATTCCACTATATTCTTTTCAGAACCTTTTTATAAAATTAAAAACAGAAAATATTGCTTTTTTAGCATAAAAGGTATTTGAAAATGTAAAGCTTAATTTTTTGGCATATTAAGAAAAGTATGTTCAGTTGTTATTACATTTGAATTTTAATTATATCTAAAATCTCTGTTACATACTAACGTCAATGCAGAATGAAATCTGTTTTCTCTCTGATAAACTTAATAATTAATCTGTATTTCGAAAAACTGAGAATGGGATTTGATGTGTAAATTTTAAAGTCTCTGAATTTTTAAAAATAATTATTTATGTCCTGATGTGTATGTGTTTGACATTTCTTTAACAATACTGCATGTTGAATTTAAACATTTTTTGCTTACCTTTTATAGGTATAAAAAGTTATGAAAGGGACTTGGTTGAAAGGCAAACTAATCTTAAGACATGAATGATTTGTGTATATTTTTGTTTGTCTTTCACATTTTCAAGTTTTTTTATTGAATTACCACTTTGTGTTCATATTTAAATGTGTTCTAATGTAAGGGATGAGAAAAAAGTAACATGAATTATAAATTGGTCCTTTGACCTTGAATTGGAGAAATGTGTCTTTATGGAACAAATCATGAATTTATGGCATAAAATCAATGCTTTTCCTTCTTGCCACTTTCTATTTCTATTTTTCATTTTTTATGCTTGTTGCTGTTACAACAGAATATACGATCTTATTATTCTCATTTTGATATTTTACTTCTAATTGTACCTTTCACTTAAAATGTTTGTATTAAAGAAAATACTTCTAAGACTATTTCTTTTAATTTCAAATATTCGAAAATTTCTAAGTGTTATTAAGTCTGATTATGTTTCTCATTCCAATATATAATTTTCTCAACCGTTTCATAGAATTAGAAACTGAAAATATTGCTTTTTTAGGATCTAAGGTATTTAAAAATGTAAAGTTTATTTCTTTGGCCTATCTAGAAAAGTATGATCAGTTGTTATTACATTTGAATTTTAATTATATCTAAAATCTCTGTTGCATACTAATGTCAATGCAGAATGAAATCTGCTTTCTCTCTGATAAACTTAATGATAATCCGTATTTCGAAAATCTGAGAATGGGATTTGATGTGTAAATTTTTAAGTCTCTAAATTTTAAAAAATAATTATTTATGTCCTAATGTGTATGTGTTATACATTTCTTTAACAATACTGCATGTTGAATTTAAAATTTTTTTTCTTTCTTTTCATAGGTATAAAAAGTTATGAAAGGGACTTGGTTAAAATGCAAACTAATCTTAAGACATGAATGAGGTGTGTATATTTTTGTTTGTCTTTCATATTTTCAAGTTCTTTTCATTTATTTACCACTTTGTGTTCATATTTAAATGTGTTCTAATGTAAGGGATGATAAAAAAGTAACATGAATTATAAATTTGTCCTTTGACCTTGAATTGGAGAAATGTGTCTTGATACAACAAATCATGAATTTATGGCATAAAATGGATGTTTTTCCTTCTTGCCACTCTTTATTTGTATTTTTCATTCTTTATGCTTGTTGCTGCTGCAACAGAATATTCGATCTAATTATTCTCATTTTGATATTTTACTTCTAATTGTACTGTTCACTTGAAGTGTTTGTATTTTATATCTTTTGATTTCAAATATTGGAGCATTTCTGTGTGTTAGTAAGACTGACTATGTTTCTCATTCCACTATATTCTTTTCAGAACCTTTTTATAAAATTAAAAACAGAAAATATTGCTTTTTTAGCATAAAAGGTATTTGAAAATGTAAAGCTTAATTTTTTGGCATATTAAGAAAAGTATGTTCAGTTGTTATTACATTTGAATTTTAATTATATCTAAAATCTCTGTTACATACTAACGTCAATGCAGAATGAAATCTGTTTTCTCTCTGATAAACTTAATAATTAATCTGTATTTCGAAAAACTGAGAATGGGATTTGATGTGTAAATTTTAAAGTCTCTGAATTTTTAAAAATAATTATTTATGTCCTGATGTGTATGTGTTTTACATTTCTTTAACAATACTGCATGTTGAATTTAAACATTTTTTTCTTTCCTTTCATAGGTATAAAAAGTTATGAAAGGGACTTGGTTGAAATGCAAACTAATCTTAAGACATGAATGAGGTTGGTATATTTTTGTTTGTCTTTCAAATTTACAAGTTTTTTTATTGAATTACCACTTTGTGTTCATATTTAAATGTGTTCCAATGTAAGTTATCCGAAAAACGTTTTATGAATTATAAATTGTACCTTTGTTCATGAATTCGAGAAATGTGTCTTGATACAACAAATTATGAACTTATGGTATAAAATCAATGTTTTTTGCTTCTTGACACTTTCTATTTGTAATTTTCATTCTTTATTCTTGTTGCTGATGCAGCAGAATATTAGATCTCATTATTCTCAGTTTAATATTGTACTTCTAATTGTACTTTTCCCTTAAAATGTTGGCAATAAAGAAAATACTTCTAAGTCTATTTGTTTTTATTTCAATTTTTCAATCATACCTTTGCGATATTAAGGCAAATTGTGTTTCTTCCTTGAGTACATTTTTTCTCCGTTTTTTGAAATTTAAAAACTGAAAATATTTTTTCTTATACTGCTTAATATTAAAAAATGTAAAGTGTTATTGGGAGATTAAGAAAAGCTTGACAAATTGTTATTACAATTTGAATTTTACTTTTAGCTATAATCCCAGTTTCATTCTGATATTAATTTTTAGTATTGATGTAAATAATTTATGTTTCTTGGTATCGTATAAAATATAACAGACAAGTCCATTAAAATAGAGAATATACGAATTTAAATATTTGGCAAAGCAAAATTTAAATGAAGCCATATTTGCAGTATTATAAGAATATTTAGTCTTCAAGTATTAAAATCACTCATCATGCTAAAATAAAAGGAAATAATATTAATTTGCTAATAATATCTTAAATATTCATAGAACTTTTAAACAAATGTTGAAGTAAAAAGGCAGAATGTAATTGACGTCAATAATTAAAAACTGAAATGTGTCTTGAATATCAATTTTTTATTCCAACAAGTAAGTGAATTTTGCTTGAACTTGTTTCATTTGACACAATTTCAAATGAATATGTAATCTACATAAAGAGAAAACTTTATATTGCAATTGAATAAAACTGAATTTTCAAAACAAAAATTAAAAACTAATGAAGTTTTGACACCATATGAAAAATAAATGAGATCATGAAGGATGTGTAATTTAAATCAATAATTGGAAAATAAAAATATGTGTTGAACATCAGTTTTTATTCCAAGATCAAATGATTATGTAATCGGCATAGAGAGAAATTTTATATTGCAATGGAATGAAGTTGAATTTTAGTGGAATTAAAAACTAAACATGATTTGTCACCAAATGAACAATTAAGGAGACATTGACTGAAAATGTGTTATATAATAATTAAGTAAATTATCTTTGATATGTGGTATCTGTCGAAATGTACCAAAGAAACAAGCTTATTGTGCTAAAAATTAAATATTCCAAATTCTTAGTAAATCAAAATTAAACAGATTTTAAAACATTAGGCCAATCTGTTGATCTAGGAGCAAAATCAATCAGTTAGTTTAAGTTTTTAGTGGCATAAAGTCCAATTTAATATTTATGTAGATCATTTATGATACTTGGTATCATATAAAATGTGACAAATAATCAAATCCATTAAAAAAAGAGAGGATTTACCAAAACAAAATAAAAGTAAACAGCTATGAAATGTAAAAAAAAATAATAATAAGAGTCTTAATAATAAAAATTAGATTCATCATGCTGTAAATAAAATGAAATTATAGCAATTTACAAATAATTTCTTAAATATTCACACAATTATTAAACAGTTGTGTAAATAAAATGCAGAATGTAATTTTTGTCAATAATTGAAAAATGAAAATGTGTATTGAACATCAGTTTTTATTTCAAGTTCAGATGAATATGTAATCTATGTAGAGAGATATCTTTATGTTGCAATAGAATTAAGCTGAATTTTAGCGAAATTAAAAACCAAGCACGATTTGACACCAAATGAACAATAAATGAAAGATTTAGTTATGATGTGTGATATAATAATTTAGTATGTTTTATGGTAATGACAAAATGTAACAAAGAAGTAGGATTATGGTGCAAAAAAAAAAAAAAAATCTAATTTGTAGTAAATCAAAACTGAACAGATTTTTATAGAAAACCTCTCGTCTTTTAGCTTCTTTTAGAGAAGTACTGAAATTCAACTTACTTCAATGCCGATATTCTTCTGAGTCTTAATGGTATTCAGATGTAATTTTTATGCATTTTCCTATACGTACTTTCCTATACTTTGAATTATGGAAGAAGAAATATACTATATTTTGCGCATACACATTAAATTTTTTTCTTTCTGAAAAATAAGTCAGGATTATGTGGCCAAAGATGGATAGCAACGACATCATTGAGCTGACTGAAGAATATAGAAAGAACTCCGGAACAACTTATGGAAATGTATTCTTTACCGCAGCAAGAAGTTCCAGAGGATATTTGATCTGGAAAGAAGAAAATAATAGCTTCAACAGAGCAGCAGCCTTCCAGTGAAATAAGGGAGATGCTGAAAGCTACCGTCTTATCACCCTGATAAGGTAGTAGCTATACACACTCCTAATTAATTTACGAATAATGCTGTGCATCATTTTCGACAAGTTTCGAAGCGTATCGTAAGACAAATGTCTTTAGACAGATTTCTTGTAATAAAAGCCATGCAATAAAAATAGTAATTTATATAACAATATATATATATATATATTCTGAAATGGAACAGATTGTCCTATTTTACATGGTTTTCTCTGGATTTTTTTTTTTTCCCGGTTTGCGCGCAACGAGGATGTAGCATTCTTTCGAATGCGATTCTGTAATGAATTACACTTATTACGCAAGATACCACGGTACATGTTTCTTTAAATATATAAACAATATTCACAAAGTATTTGATCAAATATGTGATTTGATAATGATTTAAGACAATGAAGGAAAAAATGAGACAAGTTAATTAACAAATTCGGACTCTGTTTCTTCAACTGAATGTTAATTTTCACTTTGAAAAGCAATGTCCAGAATTTTTAATCGTCTTGATTTATTTGTTTTTCTTTTGCTGTTGTTGTCGTTGTTTGTCTTAAATTATTTTTCACCATCTTTCCTGTGTTAAAATTATTCATCATGATCCATTGCAGAATTAGAGCAAAGAGACATGCATCTGTTAGCAGCAGGAGAGCAGCGTAAAATAGAAGCAAACATTCTGATGAGAAATTAGATCAACATTAACTAATTATAAACTGCACAAAAATTTTGCTCAAAATATAGAAAAGAAAATTTTAATATTTTTTATTTATTACTTTTTCTTGTGATCAGAAAGCAGATTTCTTATGATTTTCGAAAAAAAAAAAATATCATTTACAAGCAGGAATATATTACATTCTACACACTTTGAATGCTGTTTTGGCTCAACTTCCCTAAAAGCATTCATATCTTCCTCGTAATGAGACATATATTTCAAATAGTGCCGCACACTTGTGCCGCCATCCATGAAATGAAAATAAAGCTTTGTGAAACTGGACTATAATAATCCAGTGGGTCTCAAAATATTTCTATTAATGCTGTATGCCATGAGAAAAATGAGGAGATTTAAGAGTCTCTTCAATAAATAAAGGGTATAAGAATTAGTCAAGTAATAACTTAAAAGAAATTTTAATTAAAAAATTCTATACAAATTACATTCTTTAAGTAAACATGGGTTCCTCACATGCAAGCAAGGGAACCGCACACAGACTGAAGAAAAACTCCGGAAATACTCTGTTTCCGGTGTCAGGGGTTGCCAGAATGTTCGCTTAAGGCAGAGCTCTGTCATCCCATCCGGTGATGCATAACAGTGCGGTTGCTAAAAGGGTTAATATAAAAATGTCTTAGGAGAGTTGCATTCAGTAACATATTCAGACAAAGAATCCGCAAAATATTTAATTTCATTCTTCTAAACAGAGCATTTAAAAATAATTCTTTCCTTTTAATTTCAATAATTTTAATCCTTAAGTCTCTTTAAAGCTGAAATTGCGTAATACGATTAAGCAGCTTCGGCAGATCAGATCCATGAAACGAGTTTGTGAACTGAAAATTACAAACAATACAGTCCTTTTTATTATTATTATTTATTTATCGAGACGAACTTAAGAGTCAGAATTGATAAACTATTTTTTTTATTCCTCTAAATGACGAATTTTCAAAATGCAGTTGAACATTTTGATTTGTTTTTTAAGTGTAAAATTTGCTTGTGCGTACGTATATATACACCACACACACAAACAAATGCAATTTTATGGGAGATCAATAAATATATATATATATATATATATATATTCAATGATGACCCACGAAAAGTGAAATTAGTTTTATTTTCCAAAATACTAACTGTAGGGGAAAATTACGTTTCTTTCATTCATCTAACCACGCACAGTTTTAAGTTTTATATGCAAAATTTGCAGAGATATGCTCATTTTTAATTTTAGGACTAATCGGCAATTTCAATGAAAACGTTTGTTTCTGAAACATTTATTCAAGAAATAAAAATTGTCACATTAAATTATTTTTCTAGTTGTACATCATCCAACTATCATAACCTAGAAGAAATTTACTAATAATGCAGAAGATTGCTCATTATAATTAGTCGTTAGTTGCAACTTTGATTCTATAAAAAAAAGAAGAAGAAAAAAAAGGTGGAAAAACTTGAGAAACTGAACATTTAATACATCTCGAAGAAGCACTAGAAAGCCGTCTAAGAAAATAAAATTATTTGCTTGCTCTCTAAAACAATGATATATTCAGTAATAAGGAAAGTTTAGATACGCTGAATATTTGTTTTGTATATAATCTTCATGCCGTCCTGGTTGTGGAAGAATATTATCATCGTTTTTCGAATCACTAGCATAGTTTTAGTAACTGTGTTTACAGAACGAATTAAATAGCAGGATTATTTCAGTTTATATTTTGGCTAATTTTTCAAATTACTCTCATGCTAATGCACGAATAATCAGTCGAAAACTCAACATTCTAGGACCGACAGTGTAGAATTTATTTCAACGTAATAACTGGCATCCATAGAGAATACACTCTGTCCTTGGATTTGTCTAGAATGTTGCAGTTGCGCCCAATCTTAGGTAAAATTAAAATCTCAATTATCTGAATATGGTGAAAAAAATCAAACATTTTCAACTTAAAGTAATATAATATTACAATGATGAAAAGAAACATAGTCAAATAATAGAATATTTACTATCATGAAGGAAAGAAATGTAATCAATCAACATTTTCTTTTTTCGAATAGCGTTAATTTCAACTGGAGGAAAAAAAAAAAAGAATTTCTTTCAAAAAATGCTGCATTACACAAAAAAGCAAGGTTTTAATTAATAATTTCTCCATGAAAATTTCTATCTATAAGTTAATATAATCTTAATACAAAATACACCTTCAATTCAATGATTGCGCATTTTAAGAACACTCAATTCAAACCGATTAGAAATAAACATTACGTTTAATTCAAAAAGAAAGAAATGATGAATCCAGCCTGAAGACTTCCTCAAGGATCACCCTCAGGCATTAGCGCTCTTTATATACAATGCATCATTTTTTATAGTCTATGTATTTTCTGTAGGTGGTTCAAGGTCACGTTTTCTACCTCGTTACTGGTTGTCTGCGTCGCAACGCTGTGGCAGATAACAGTGTGTTTTTTCTTGTGTATATATCTCTCTCTCAGTCTTTTTTTTTTTTTTTTTTTCCTTACCACAGTTGTTAAGGTACCGCCAGCTTAATGTCCTTACTGAAACGTACTGGTGTGGGAAAAAAAACAAAAAAAAAAACAAGCTTTGTCGAAACCATGGCAACGGACAAGGAGAAAGGGAGAATAGCAGGGCAAACGAGTTTCCTTGAAACGCCCACAGAAATTACACAGACTATAGTTTGGTTCAGAAAAAAATTTATTTTTAATTGAATTTCATAATTATAGCATTTATGATTAATTTCAATTCAAACCGATATTTAACTCATTAGATGTGGGATTATTCAATTATAAGTACAAATACCAAGAAGGATCTCAAAATTTATAATTTCTTTTTCGCCAAAACTGATATAATTTCATACAACAAAAGCATACCTGAAACAAATGGTACTAAATAGTATATGATAATGCGAAATAATTATTTCCCAGATTCGCAACGTTCTCAACCTTTAAAGTAGGCGTCTTGGTATCACAAATTTTGGACTGAATAATTTAAATATATGTTTCCGTAAGTGATGGATCATCTTCTTGAAATTTCAATAAATTTTTAATCAGAAATTCTCTAAAGAAAGAAAGGACACAGAGACTACTATTATCTTTTTCACCAGAACAGGATTATGAAAATTTCGCGATTTAGAAAGGGATTTATATTCGTTTAGTAAATATAACATCCCGTTTAGAATTGATCCTATGTATGTTGTTATATGGACATATTAATTTTGAACCGTAATTAAATGATTAGAACGATACCACAGGAACACCGCACTTCATAGAGAACTTATTAATATCGAAAATTATATTGTATGATCTAAATAACTATTTAATGTTATCTAAAAACGAGAGTAATAGGTGTATTTGTGAGTTGGGCCTCCTATTTTTTGCCCCTCTAAACAACTCCTTTCATTGTTTTATGTGTAAAAAACGAAATAAAATCTTTTCTTGCTCCGGCACGAAAGTTCCTGCTAAATGCCAATAACTATAATCTGACTAGAAAGAAGATTAGAACAATTAGTACCTGCTAATATTGATTATAGGAACTGACTGAAACCTTAATCACTTTAAATAATTTGAAATTTATTTAACAAAGAGGGCATTTAAAATTTTTTTTCATTTTAAAGTTTTCAAAATTTAGTTCGAAATTATGCAAATAATTTCGATCTAAATATAATAATATTGTTTTTTATTAATATTTTAACAAACTCTTTTATTGATTATCAACTTAAATATCATTATTATATTAACTATCAATAATAAAATGCTTTGTCAGATTATGGGAATTTGCTACATTAGTGACTAATCCTTTTTCTTTTTGCCCTGCTGTACGTGAGACGTGTGTATTGAATCTCTTACACCTTTTATTTGCTTGTGGAGATAAGAATTCTTTTTGTTCTTTTATATATTATTAATCTATATTGTTTATTTATCTTTCATTATTTATTCATATTATTTAGGGTTTTTTTTTTTTACTTTACTTAACTTAATTAGAATTAGTATCACTGAACATACTAATTAGGGTTAGCTAGGAAACAAAAAAGTTTCTTTGTGCTTGTATTTTATATTATAAACTTTTATATTTAATTTTACTATTTGTTTTTCCGTAGATTAATTATATCTTATTATTATCTATAATCTGAAAGATTTTAATTTCCAGATTAGTGCTAACTTGGGAAATTGTTTGATTGTTTTTTACATTTAATTTGTGTATTATTTCAATTTTTTAATTATTCAGTGGTGTATTGAACTTGATAGTTTCAAATTTATTTGTGGTATCTAATAAAAATCTTGGAACATCTTCTGTATATTGAATCTTATAATTGTTTTCTGTTTTGCTCTGCGCTTTTTTGGCAGTTTGTACAGAATTTTGTTACTATTACTAGCTTTTGAAAGAATTCCATTTTATCTCACTGTTTTACAATGAGGGCTCTCTTTATTGGCGATTCCATGATCAAATACTTGCATAAGTATGTATCTGTTGAATCACTTGACTTTCATTTGGACATTGTTTCCTATCCTGGTGCAACTATTGAAAGATTAGCTAGCAATATTTCTGTACACAAAAATTATGACTGGGTCTTAGTGCATGTTGGCACAAATAATGCATCTTTGGATACTATTGAAGTAATACTTAAAAAATATAGAGCTTTGGCCACTGAGGTATTACTTCATAACCCAGGTGCAAGAATAATTTTCTCGAGTATTGTTCCAAGAGATTTTGATTTCGACAGAAAGGAGTATAAAGAATTGGAGTATTATTTACAGACACTAAACTATAAGGTTCAAGCCATAAACTGTGCACTTAAAGAACTATGTTATTTTCAAATGTTTTTCTTTTGCAGTTCTTACCAGCCATCTTGGAAAAACTATCTTGCAAGAGATGGCTTGCATTTAAACAGATGGGGTAATAAGCTGCTTGCAGGTTGTTTCCTTGAATCCTTAACAGGATGCATTTCAGCATATACAGCATCTAAAAAGGTATGCATGAATACATTTTTTTTCTCACAATGATTTTAAAAATTTATGCAAGCCTGAAGTCGATAATTTATAATTGGTTTTTGTTTTATTTTCGCAGATTGTAAAGACTCAGTCTTCCAACTCTGGTTTTTCTTTTGATGATTCAGAGTTTCCTCTATTGTCACCTTTTCCCGCAGCATTTGTTTCTTCTGCTTGGCCAAAGCAAGAGTCTGCCAAGCCAGTTTCTAGGCCCGTGCAACCTGCTAGGCCAAAGCAAGAGTCTACAAGGCTAATTTCTACACCCGTGCAACAGTCGGCTGCTCTGCTGACGAAAGATATTTCTTCTCTGCCATCTTCTAAAGGTAATACTCAATTTGTACTGCCTGTGATCCCATGCATTCCATTCAATCAGTTTAGTGAAAATGTTTTTAGTAGTATTCCCACATCAAATAAATTTTCAGTTTTGGCAACAAATTGTAAAATATTGCATGGTGGAGGCGCTCAAAATTGTTCCTATTCTAAAAACTGTTTATTGTGGGAAAACATATTCTATGCGGTCCTCGTTTTCAAATCGCCTGAAGAAATTTAAATGCCCTCAACCTGTCAAAGACTGTTATCCTAAACTATGTGAAAAATGTTTGAAGTCCTATTCCTCTAAATCTTCTTTTTCAAACCATTTAAATCAATGCAACAAATCAAAAACTCGTGTTTTCTCATCCCCATCTGGAAAAAATTACAGTAGGGTTTTGGAAACAAGTGCATGTCTAACAGAATCGGTGGCAGGACCTGCAAAGGATCTACAAGCAAGTAGAGATATTAAATTAACATCTTCAGTTTCAGATATTTGTCAAAAATTTAAAAGTCCTTCCAAAGTTAAAAATACATATGCTAGAATTTGTAAATTATGTTTAAAGTCTTATTCTTCTAAATCCTCTTTTAGCTATCATTTAAAGCGTAGCTGTAAATCTGAAGTTCAAACTGTATCATGTTTGCCAGTTAAAAGTAACTGTATTGTATTGGATAATAACTCTCGCAAGGAATCAATAATAAACCCCATTGCAGATGTAGGAATAAATCAAAATGTACATAATTTTCAATTTATGAGTAATAATTATGAAAAATCCCCAAAAAGTTTAAAATGTGGTAGCATTATTCCTGTAAAACCTTTTAAAAGTCATCAAGAAACTTGCAATTTTACTAAGAAAAATGAACTGTTTTTTTGTGTACAATCTGAGTGCAATCAAGTCTTTTCTAATCTATGGTATTTAAATAAACATCATAGTGCTGTGCATCAAATTCAGAATGTCAAAACATTTTCTTTTGATTCTTTTAAGATTTGGTTAGAAGCTGTAAGTTCTTCTACTTATACTTTTTTCCGGAAATCAACAGTCAAAGTTTTGGATGATAAAACATTTCATTATTATGTTTACCAATTTTTTTATCCTTCATATCTGTCAAGGATTCAATCAAAAGTAGAACGACATGCTAATCGTAAAAATAGAAAAGGAGTAATACCTTTCCATTTGAATTGCCCGTTTAGAATTTGTGTGTGCGAACATAAAAATTTAGTGACAGTAACATATTATCCAGTTCACAATCATCATACTGGGTATGAAAATACAAGATACCACCCACTTAAAGAAAATACACGTAATTTAATTAAATCTTATTTATTGCTATCATTTCCTGTTTCAAAAATAGTAAGCTTAATTCGTGGTGATGCAGGCTGTCGGGATAAAAGAAATTTCTGCCCAACAAAAGAAGTTTTTATTTCTCGGAAGACTATACAGTCTTATTCAAGGCATCTACATAATACAATAAAGCCGATTAATGATGCCATGTCTGTTTTCTGTACTGTGGAGAAATTAAAAAATGAAAATATAATCCCATTTTAATTTTCAAATTACAAAAGTCGGATACTATCTTTGGACATTCTTATTTGGATAGCTTACCAAATTGTGAAAATTCTTTTGCATTAGGTTTTCAAACTGAAGCTCAAAAAGACATGCTTATGAATCATTCCCATAAAATCCTTTGTATTGATGCTACCCATGGCACAAACCATTGATTTTTTTCTTCTTTCATTGCATGTGCAAGATGAATATGGTCAGGGATATCCTGTTGCGCATTTTATTACAAATGATTTAGATTTTCGTACATTAGTGGCTTTATTTTCTAGTTTACATTGTCGCATTCCTAATTTGAAAGTTAATACAGTCATGACTGATGATGATGGTTTTACTTTTAATTCTGTATTTGGTCCCGATATCAAGCATCTATTGTGTCAATGGCATGTATACCGTGCTTGGAAAAGGCAGTTGACTGTTAAAGTCCATGATAAATGTCTCCGTATGAAGATGTCGTATGAATTATTAAATATAATGAATGAAAAGTCTAGAGGATTTTGATAATAAAGTTTCAATTTTTATTAGTAAATATTTAAATGAATGCCAAAATTTTGTTGATTATTTTGTAAAAAATTATTCTACCTGCTATAGACAGTTTCCACATGGTGATACCAATACAAATAATTACTGTGAATCGTTTCATAATAAGTTAAAAACTGTATATTTTGAGCGTAAATTTAATAGGCGCATAGATGAGCTAATTTTAACTCTTTTAAAGATGGAAACAGATAGGTTTTTAAAATATTCTTCTAATGTTGTAAATAATGTTCCATTAAATTCAAATTTCAATAAAACTATTAAAGAAAAGCATGAAATGGGTGTAAAAATTCCTATTAATGATACAGTTAAACATGATGATCAATGGTTAGTAAATTGACAGACGAAAAAGGGAATAGTATACTCAGTAAAAAAAATTGCAGATGTTTGTCTTTTATTAGATCATTGCTGTTTTAAATGTACTGATATTAACTGTACAGTACTATGTAGTCATTTGTATGTGTGTTCTTGTGAAGACAATAGTAACCTTTGCAAACATACATAACAGATGATTTTTATGCTGTTGAAAATGAAAGAAATGCACAAGGAATTGAGCCCCAAATCTTAAATTTGGAATTGAAAGGTAATGTTTCGTCTGAATGTTTTAACACAAAAGAAGCTGAATGCAAAAAACTATGCTCCGAGATTTTGGAATTAATTAAAATTCCTCGTATTCAAGAAACTATGCTAACTAATGTAGTAAATTGTTTAAATACTTTAGTATCTGGTATGCGTGGAGTTGTCTGTCACAAAGATGATCCTGCTCCTGTCACGCCTCGGGTATATGTTGCTCCCAATCAAAAAATTCCCCCACAGATTAAATTTTATAAAACTTCTCAAAGACAAAAGAGGAGAAAATCATTTCAGGAAAAAAATGGGAAACGGCAAAGATTAAATGAAAAAAATATTGATGAACCTGACAGTATTATAGATGAGATTGCACCTTTACAATCGTATCATGCGGGAGAAATTTCTAAATGCTTTAGTCGTGATGAAAAAAGCAATGATGATCCTGATGGTCATAAAAAGGAAATTATTTTTTAAAAGCTTATTCTGCTAGAGAAAATTCTGTATGTACTAGCCTTAATATATTCAATAAATTTAGTAAGATGAATGCGGGTAATACTACTGCAACAGTAGTAACTATTAATAATATCAATCTTTCTTTTTATATATTAAAATCTTTAGATCCTTTTGTTACTCGGAAAGAAGAGAATTATCTAAAGTCTGTGTCACCGAGCTTTAAGAAGGGTTGGCTTTATGATTCTGCTATTGATGCTTTTCTTTTTCTGTTAACCAAGAAATTCAGAAATTGTAAAGCAATAGAATCCTTACAATCAGTTTTAATTTTTAATCAGAAGGATATTCTTAAATTTTCTTGGATTCAAGAGTTGCCAAATCTAGATTTATTAATTATCCCTGTCAATTTAAATTGTCATTGGACTTTGATTATTGTTAATATAAAACTTAAAACATTTGAATATTTTGATCCACTTGGTGGCAGACCAGATAATAATACTGCAATTTTGATTAGGAAGTGGTCTAAGATTTTAAATAAATTGCTTAATTCAGAAAGCCACTGGCAGATACTTTTCCCACCTCATATAAAACAAACTGATGATTTTAATTGTGGAGTTTATATAAGTTTTTATGCACATCAAAAATTGAATAAATTTTCTTTAACTCAGGACTTCAACATACTTTCATTTAGAGCCCTAATGTTTGAACAGATTACTAAAAACTTAAATTTTTAAATCTTTTATTGTGAAAATTTTAATTTTGATATTAATTTAAAAATAATAAATTTGATTAATTGTTAATCTTACTTAATGGGAATTATCCCTTATCCCTTCTAAATTTTAAACACCATAAACAAATAATTCCCAATGGTTAATTTTAAGTGATTGTCTAAAGTTTTTTAGCTTTCTCTTAAGCTTTTAGGAAGTTCTTTTATTATTAGTTTCACAGAAGATTTAATGCAAGTTATGATTGCTAATCTCAGTGAGAATAGATAATTTTGGAAATGGAGTGCCTTGATGGTGTCAAGAAAAGGTAAGTGACTAAATTCAAAAATTTAAGTTAATCACATATTCAAAACAGGAAGAAACAAGCTCATAATGGAAGCAATATACTAAAAACGACTTAATATAAGTATATGATTGTGTTACTTTAAATTGTTCTTGTCTCATTTTAATGGGTTTATTAAATGTTGTTTGTTATTTAGTGAATGTAATTTGAATCAGTATATCAATAAAAGCTCACTGTGACCAAAATAGTATATATTTTTATAAGAAAAATAAATTTTTTATACTGCAGTTTATATTGTATATATTTCAGTTTATTTATTTTCTCCTGTCTTAAAATAAAGGAACAAATTCCCAATGGTTTAGCTGAAAAGATTGTCTAGAAATTTCTAATTTAAGTTTTTTGTAACAATTTGTTTTGGCTTTATTCTATTTATTAGTTTTAATTGTAAATGCTCTAAATAGGCAAAGTTATTTTATGGTCACCCTATAGTTTCATTATATAAATTTTTTGAATTGAGATAAAAGGAAGTTCTAAGAATTAATATAAGAAAAATAAAAATTAGAGCAAATAAATTATCGTTTGGGAAGAATTAATTTTACTTGCTAACTCATGCAGCAGTTGTTGTTTTTTTCATGTTAAGGAGAATGAGTATAATATCCTGATAAGTCTATAGTTAAGTAACAAACTAATGCTGGATTTTGAATGAAGCAATAACACTTGGAAAATAAAAATGTAACCAAATATCAAGTGCCATATTCTTATGGGTTTGACAATGTAATATAAATAATTAAATAGAGAGCAACATATAAAATAGTAATCAAAGAAAATAAATAATACATAGCACTATATTACTTCACAATTTTTAGATTAAACTTTAATAAGTTCACATCATAATTAGGTAGTTTAGAGTGATGAAAATAAAATTCATCAATTGTCAGCTTTATATAACTATAAAATGTAAATAAATGTGTTCATGGTAATTTCTTTCAGATTGCTGTTTAGTTTCACAGAATCATATTTGCAGTCATATTTGGTCGATGGAATTACGGCCAATGTATCATGATTTATATTTGTTAATTTAATTTGTAATTAAAATTTATTCTTGTTATTTACATGGCTGGCAGTTTTCATTAAGTAAAAATGTTTTAATACTTTAATTTAAAGTATTTGCAGTAAATTTGGCAATGCGTGTTAAACCACGCACCAAAAGTTTTTTTATAGTTCTGTTTTATGGATTAGATAATACAAAGATATTTACATAAATAATATTGATGCCTTACAATAATATACAATAAATGTTCTGATGAATGACTAAGTTTTACATTTTTATACAGACCCTCAGTTCTATGAGCCTTATTTAATAAAATATTCTTTAGACACTAACAAAAATAGCTCCCCTTTTCGGATAAAAACTTATTTGAGTTCGGAATATCTCAATACAACCATTGTATGAAAACGTGCTATTTCAAATTACTTTACTGACCGCCTTAAGGAAAATGCACCTAGCAGAGCCCGAAGTTTCTCCAAGTCTGATTAGCCTAAAATAATAAAATTGTTGATTGTCCTGAAGCAATAACATTCAAAGTTTCTTAACTCATTCAGATGTGATAGCAGAAGTTTAAAATTTAATTGAATATTTCATTTAATCGAACGACCGGCGGCTCATTTGGATTATGAATAATTATTTTTATAATATTCTAGTTCGTGTCTATGAGACCATAATCTCTCGGCTGTGCATTGGTCCTGAAAAGAATCCGAAACCAACGATGAAGGCGCTCATATTCTATCCAAAATATATTATATTCGGTATGTTCTACTACTGTCTTACGTTTCAAGCTCTGAATTCTGTGACGTCTCGGTTTTAAAATCAAGATAATAAATAATTATTAACTTATGATATACATTCTATTTTTTTTAATTAAATGAAGCAGGAAGCTAAGCTGATGGCTGTACACTGCAAGAAAAATCAGCAATTATCAAGAAATTATAGCTCACGGTGACTCGCCAACCTATTAGGGTTAAGAAAAAGAAACTGCTGGGAACCATCAAGAAATACTTAATCTTCCTCATATTTAAGGATAATAAATGATTACTGGTAACTAAAAGGCAGCATTTTTTGGTCAATTTTTTTCTCTCATTTTTTCAGAAAGTGTGAAAAAGATTGCAAGCGGTGGCTTTAAATTCCAGTTTCAAAGATTGTACGATTAGTTCTATAAAAATTGTAAGAGTAAAAAGTGAAACACGTCATTCAAAACGTATCTGGCAGATTTTGAGATACGGTGTATGAATCAGAGAATGGGAGCAGAACAGACATAGATTTGCAAATATTTGAATTTGGAAAGCATTTAAAAACATTGTTGATACATGCAGACCAATCTGAGCGAAATCAGAAACATACCACAAACGACTCTGAAAATCTTTATTTGACAACGAATTGCCACAAGAAGGGAATGATGATACATAGTGAAGATTTTAAAGGAGTTTGCTGCCGCTTCAGAAAAATCAGTTACTCAGATGTACTATTAATGGCATACATCATTAAAAAGAATTTCGGGTTGCAAAATGCGCTCTGTTGAAGTGATGTAAAGACATTCGTGATTGGAGTTTTTATAGTGGCCTCAAACACTTTACTGTTCAGGAATGAGCAAATCATATTCATAATAAGCTTATAAATATCAATAAAGAACATTGTTTGCATACTTTCGCAAACGACTGTTCGCAGTTTTTGCTAACAATCGATTACTTTTTAATATGAAATATTTTTAATCTAGACAAAAATCTGTAAAATATGCGATGTGTCGTCATACGTCATGCATTAATGCAAAAAATCATTCAAGACGTTCCATAGGGCAGACCGTTATGCCTGTATCTACCAAATTCTACACTTAGAAGTGAATAAAACTGAAATGAACAATACTAATTTCTTATTGAGTAAAATTTTTCCTGAAAAATTTAATTAGGATTTTAATGAAAAAGTTAAATATTAAATTTTTTCCACTACAACTTCGAAGCATATTGTTACACATAAATAATATTTATATCACTTTAAAAGATGTTTAAAAAATTAGGTTTTCAGTGAAATCAATTTTTTTCCATACAATTCTTTAATCCTTTAATATTTTTTTATCTTACAACAATACTTTTTATTGCTTTAGTAAATAATTTTTATTTTTTAGCACATTATCGTTTTTTTTAAAGTTTTTTATTTTTAGCACATTATCATTCTTTTTTTTATTTTTAGCACATTATTCGCTGCTATATATTGTAATTAGAAGGAAATTTTAAAAATAAAATAATGACTAACTACGCTTAACAAATTTTCATGCAACTGTTTTTTGAATTGCCTTTAAATTTTCTAACCATTGCTAGTGACAACTCGTTTTGGTTTCATTCTTTCTTTTATTCTGATAGCTCTAACTTGTTGGAGAAAATGGCAGAAGAAATGAAATTTTCTTTTTAGTTTATCGCTGGATAAACATAATTTATCTACGTCTCCCGGCTTGCCGTCAGGATTTTTTAAAATTAAAGCTGAAAAGATTAAGTATTTTTGAAAGTTTTGCCTTCACTATTTGCCAAATGAAAAGTAAAACTTTTTTAAAAGAGACAAATACTTATAAAAAATTAATTTAAAGTAGGGTGCAACATTTCCTTCTCTTTACTTGCATGGTAATTGGCATTCAGACCAGATGTAACGACATCCGTTTTCCCACACATAGTTAAGAGCATACGGACCGTCAGATATGGAACCTTTTCTCTGGTAAAGTCATTGTGTCTGATCATTTGTTACTATCCAAGTGTGGGAAAACAGATATGTAACCGGTCGTTTCAAATAGATCCACCATGTCTTCAAGGGAGAGAAACGCCAGAACATCCAGATAATAAACTTTTTTTCTCTTATGAGACTCTGCAAGTCACCAAGAAATGATCAATCACCAGGAACCGTTGCCATTAATTGTCAAACCGAGAGGCACTTCAGCCGAGGTTAGCTGCGAATTTATTATTATTAACATGTGTTCCAGAGGGGTCGGCCACAAAAATGGATCCTTAACGGACACTCCCTCGATCGAGTTGACACCATTGAGAAAGCATTGCTGAGTAGCTATTGGGCAATAGCGAACTCAAGTTCGCCAATTTCGAAGAGACGTCAGTGTCCGGAAAAGTTGTTCCTGATTTTTTGAGAAGCACCGTGTGATTCGGGTTTCTGTGTTAGGATCGGTGGATTTCTGGAACAGCCCCTGGAGTAACTGTATAGAGCTAACAGCCTGTTAGCTTTTTTTTGGGGGGGGGGACTTATTCTCCGATTTGATCGAGGAACTATTTCCTGATTAAACTTTCAAATGTTATGTGATTTTTATTAATAATATTAACCTAGATGAGAACAAGGTTTTTTATCTATTTATTTATTACATATACAAGGCTGAAAATAAAAGAATTGTTTTGTTACGCTGCTCTCTTATTTGATCAGTCTGGATCAAGATATGACAAGGGGTTGTAAGTAGCATTACTACAAACGTGATTTCAAGTCAACTCAATTAAGATATTTTCTAAAATATGCTGAAGGGAAGGATTTGCACTGGAAATATTTTCCCAAAAAGTACAAATTTCATATATTTGCCAAAATGTAAAATTCAATTTCAAATATTTATGTAAAAAGCATTTTCTTGAACAATCCGCAAAAAAAAAAAAAAATTGCTTTAAAATTATAGATTTTTTATAAATGAAAACACGAAAACTAGGTTTTTTTCCCCCGAATGAGATACAATGAACTGGGGGAGGGGGAATCCATTCCAACTTCTGATTATATGCATTTCCTTACAACATTAATATTGCTGCAAATGGAGGCAGTTGTTTTGAAGTTCGTATAGGTTGTTTTGGAAATAATGCAACTGCCAACTATACAAATTTCCTCACCATACCAATGGAGATATTTTATTGCATTTCGAGGAATTCTGTCGACCTTTACTGCAATTTTCATACAAACGAAAATATTTTTTTAATCGAAATTTTGCCTTCAAAAAATTGAAGCTAAACCTAATGTTAGACCAGCGAGAATAGTCAGGTGACACTTTATGTATGCTCTCTTATAGCTGCTATTTCCTTTCCTTTTTGCTGTAATAAATTAAGGACTGGAAGAGGGCCTAAACATCATGAGTGCTTAGTTTTTTTATTTTCAGAGCCAGTATATGAAAGTATTGTGCTTCATAGTATAAAGAAAACCATATATGCATTTGGGAGCCTTTTTTTTTTTTTTTTTCCCCTACCGAGTGAAACCAGAATTCTTCAAACTACAAAAAAACACGGCTGCTGATTTTATCTGGCTCTTGAGAAAAGCTTTGTTAAAATGACAGTCACGTATATTTAAGAAATCACTTTTTATTAATAAAGGATTGGCAAGAAATAAGTTTCCCGATTGAGAGGACTCTAGTATAAGTTCTATTGGTCCAAATGAAATAAAATTTGAACTACAGATAAATAAAATAATGTGCTTAACATTTATTAAACAAAATATTTTAGAACCAAAATGCACCAACAGATAGATGTATAACACAATTGATCTTTATTTGCATATACATAACTGGAATTTATTCAGACTGTAATGTGCGTAATTGGTCAAATTAAATAGCTTACTGAATTTAAATAATGTATTTTATGAATAGTAGACATATAACCAAAACCTATTGATCTAGGTAATCTTTGTTTAAAAGAACATAAAACTAGAAAAATAATTTTTTTATATGTTATCTACAAAGAAACGATTTGTATTCAAAATGTTTACTAACTGCTCCAGAAGGAAGTGCTAAGAACATTCTTTCTCTTGCCTTTAAATTTATTTTTAAGCCAAATGAAACCGACTTATCAAAACACAAAAGATTAACATTTGCCTTCATATAATATAGATCTAATAGATGTCTCATGGGTTGAAGTATTCGTTGTGTAGAAAGCCAAGCCTTCACTCAATAAATAGTTTTCTTACGTGGATTTTAGTTCCATTGAGTGCATTTTGAAATTTCTTTATTTTATTCAGAATTAATATTTAATAACCGAGTCTCTATGGTACTATATTCCAATATACACTCATATCCAAAATTAAGGCCACAAACATAAAATCCGTGAAAACTAATGAACTATTCATTGTGTTGGTACGAAATTTGGCACAGAGCTTTATTACAATGTGAGAAAGAATTTAGCAGCATCACAATAAGGAAGAGATTTTAATTGTGAATTAAAAAACAAGATATATCAAAAAGTGTTAAATCGTGAATCAGAGATACGCATTTATCTTGAGAAAAGTCTGTCTAATATGATTTGTGACCACTGTATACTGCTATACAAGCATCTCGTGCTCTCATACTGTTTAAAAAGGGTGTCAATACAAGTTTGAGCCAAAAAAGCCCATTCTTCCAAAAACACGGCTTTTAACTCCTGGAGAATTTTTGGAAGAGAGCTACGCTGTGCAGTGGATCTTCTTAGATCATCCCATACATGTTCAATAGGATTGTGATCCGGTGACCTGGAAGGCCAATCCATACGACGAATATCCTCTTCTTCAAGAAAATCATCAACAATCTGAGCTCTGTGTGGTCGCGCATTATCGTAAATAAAAGTGCTGCTATTGGCTGGAACCCATAAAAATGAAGTTCCAGCCAATAGCAGCACTCTGAAACAACCTCACATAGGCTTTAAGGACTTCATCTCTACAGCGATATGCGTTGACAGTATCCGAATCGAAGACATGTAGTAATGTACGACTGCCAAGCTTTATGCCTCCCCATACAAGGATTCCTTTATCATCAAATATGTTGATTTCTTTTACCTAGGAGGGATGATAGCGAGTTCCTCGTTCTCCCCAGATGAAAATTCGACGAGAATCACTATGTGTGGTGAATCTCGACTCATCACTGAAAAGAGCATTCTTATTATGTCCAAGACTGATATGTTCGGCTCCATAACAACCGTTCTTTCTTGTTGGACGACAGTCAAAGGGACACACACGACTGGACGCTGGACATCAAGCACCCTCTCTGCTAGACTTCTATATACTGTTTGCCTGGAAATTCTTATTCCAGATGCAGCAGCAAGGTCACGAGCAAGCTGAGGAGCCACTGTCAACCTACGTCGTCCCGTGCTTAATGCCAAGTAGCGACCCTCTTCGGGTGTCGTTGCTCAGAGGCAGCCTTGGCGACAGTACTACTTGTTTGGAATTAATTCCTCAACCTGGATACCACTTTCGGTGCCACTTGTAACCATCGAATTATTTCCGCTTGTGATTGGCCAGCTTGAAGCCTACCAAAAGCTCACCATCTCAAGGAATAACCTAAACTGTTAGGAGAATTCATTCTCACAGCAAATAGTTTGTTTTAATGCAATATTCACAAAACTGCTGGTTAAAGTCCCAGATTCTTAAATATAATATGCATAGAAGTGTAATTCCCGTAGTGCTTCAAAAACTAACGCTAAACTTCTTTCCCTAAACCGAAGGTTGAAATTGTATTATCCATTCTTCAAAATATATAAAATACAAATTCTATAAATTTTACTTATAGCAATTTCGAATTATTTTGAAAAACATGTCTGTGACCTTCATTTTGGATTTATGACAATTTAAAGATCCGAAAACTGAATAATTTAAAGCTTCAAAAAATTTATTATACATTACTCAATTCTTTATTACTTCCTGGATCGTGAATTACATTGCTTAATTTTTTTTGTTACTGCAAATTATCCTGTTCTTCTAGATGGATGAAAAAAATAAAATTTTATTAGTTAGTCGATAAAGGAAATTATCTATATAAATATGATGAGTATTTAATGCATGAAATAAAACCATATTTCAACATTCCATCTCTTATTGATAAATATAGTCTTTTGCAACAAATTAATCATACATAAAATACGACATAATTGCAATTTATTCAAAATGTTTTTACTTGATAAATTTATTCAACAGCCCATTTATGTTATTTGAAAATAAGTCACAGCATATAACAATTTAAACTTGGTTTGGATGTTAAGCATATCATAGTATCAATATATATAAGAACTTCCAATTTTTAGTTGAATGATTTATTTGGTGCGGTATAGCCAAATATAGCGGTCGCATCAATTAATTCCAAAAAAATTATAGTAAGTAATAAAGATTTTTTAGATTGCCAATATATCAGCAGTTAAACGAAATACAGAAAGGCCATAAATTAACTTTCTCTGTTTGGAGCAACTCTGACAAATGAATGGAATGAAGCCAAAATACATATACAGACTACGTGAGGCATAGGAAAATAAATTTCGCACAAAAAAAGTACCGAAATTTGCTAATACTGTATACTGTATTAAATATACTGTACAAAGAAAAGGGCAGTACATTGAAAAATGCCATGCATGAGTATTCCTCTATTTTAAATATGTTCACATGAAAATTCATGTGAACATAATTCTTGCATGAATTCAGAAAAATAAATAAATTTCTTAAAGGCAAGTATGCATCAGTGCATTAGAAGGCGTATAAAAAGAATTTCAGTATAATTTAGTAGCAATTTTTGAAATAATGATTTTATTGAGTGAAAGAATTTCCTTTCCATGTTTAAGTATATTTATTTTAATTCAGATTAGATTTAAATCTATTTATAGTTTTATAATTTTTTTTATTTAAATAATGTAATAGATGTGTTTTATATTTATGAGTTAATGGAAACAAAGTTATTTACATAAATACTACAGATAAATTTCGATTCTGTGCATTATTTGATTAAGTGTTACATATACTCATTTTGTTTCATATATTATAATTATCCTAACTAATCCACTGAATCTGTAAAAGTACAGTTTTCAAGAATTGAGAATTAAGAACTGGGTGATTGCTAAATGAAATATATAAATGTTTTACTTCAATAAGTTTTCATAATATTAAAATTCTACAGAATATCTATTGCAATTAACATATTTTTTAGTTTCATTACGGAAAATATTATATGAAATAAAAGAACTTTTTGAACTTAATTTACAAACAAATCTTAATTTTTTTTTTCTGTACAGGTTTTTCCATTGGTTGGCGGTACTTAATTATTAAAAGAAATGAAACTTTGTTAAAAAAAAAAAAAAGAAAGAAAGAAGTTATTTTGTAGATGCATGTAAGATATTACATCATTTTAAAAAGTTAATTGGTGTTGTTTGACTTTAAGAGTTGTAATAAACTTACATAACCAAGTATATTAAAGGAAAACAAGAAAAAACGTTACATTTTCAATTTTTATTAATCATTTATACAAAATTCTGTTCTTTTCAATAGGAAGAAAATATTACATTTCTCTAACTTTATATTATTTTCATACAAATAATGACAATTATTACATAATAACATTAGTTGAACACTCTAGAAATAAGTCTGAAAAAATCAAGGAAACATACATTAAATATGAATGTAATTACTTCTACTAAAATTTGTTTTAAATATTTACATACCAGATGAATTTTGTGGGGTGGTTAAGGAAAGGATATGTTTGCTTAAAAATCATAAAAGAAACCAAAATATGAATGACTGCTGAGCATAGGACCCTCAGTTATTTAAATAAAATACAGGGACGTTACTTACAGTATTGAAGTATAGAATAAAAATATTTCCAAATTGAAATCCATAGGAATTCACTCAGCTGAATGGTAATTTTGGTAATTGTAGTAATTAAAAAATATCAATTACAGTCTGCTAATTATTTAATGAATTATAAATGTTATTGTCTCACAATATGTAAGAATAATAAAGAAAGGTATTTTTTGATTAATATTTGACTGAGCTAGTCAAACAAACATTGACATTGCATAATATGAAAGGCACTGGAATTAGAATATTTTGCTATACAACATTCAAAAATCAAATTATGAAAGAGCAAATTGCTTGGCATGTAACAATTTAATTACAAATATAAAAAGTTCTTATATTAGCATTTATAAAAGTAAACATTTCCTTATTTATTGCAAATATACTAATCAATATATTCAACAGTAGAAGATATATGCAGTCTAGACATATATCTCAGAACTGATTCTCACATATTTACATATGCGTATTGATCAAGTGCTTAAGACTGAAATAATCTGTTCCATTCTAGTGTGAAGTTCCTTATTCATAATGTTTAACAACACCCAAAACAAAACTTAACAATAATTCCAATTAAAAAAAATTCAAAATGAAAAGGGGCTGAAAGAAAATATTAGCAATAATAGCACGCACTTTTAAACTGAAAGGAGTACCGTATGAAAATAAAAGAAGTTTTTCACTAATAGCAGAATTGCATTACATTTAGCCCACCAACAACAGCAAAGAAAAAAAAAGCATCTGCGCATTTGCAGAATGCATTACTCATTTGTATAACACAGTGGGGAAAAGTGAAATTTGATCCTTATCACATATTTTTAATAAAATAAAAAATAGTTTTGAAATATAAATTTTTTTAAAAAAAGTGATGACGTTAATGAGTTTTATAAAATTTTATGGCGATCGGTTTTATAAAGTAGATGTTACTTAATGTGATCATTTCGGGGCTTAAGAACTTTGATAACATTAACTGATTGATAGCAATAACCGAATAAATAAAATCAAATATATGTTCATCATATCAAAGGAAAAGAAAAAATATGCACTTACTTCTGAGCTACTAATAAACTTGATTTTTGAAAAATGGCCATAAAAATATCTTGTAATTGTTGCTTTTTGGCAATTATTCCTTAACTGTTTACTTATATATTGTTAGCATTTGTACCTTTTTTTTGTAATATTTCTGAATGACGCTAGACATTAGGTTTCAAAATAGGAAGTGCTTGACTCATTCTGGTGTTTGTTGAAAGGTTTCTTTCAACACATTCTGTTATTCGGAATCATCAACATTTACTATATGATATTGCTAACAAAAAGCTCACGATTTTTCAAAATTTTACAAAGAAGAGTCTGTGAAATTTTTTGTTAAAGAATTTGAGAATTGCGCCACAGCGTACGTTGAATTATTTTAGATAAACTTATATGCATTTTAAGACTTAAAAGCTTTGCCTTTATACCGCCCATCAATTCCTTTTTATTTATATATATATATATATTGCTATCATTATTCAGTCACAAGCAACAACAGTTTATACTTGTTCTACAGATTTCAAGCCAAATCTGATAACATGTAGCTATTAGCTTAAACCAATCTAGAGAGTCTAGTCTAGTCTAGTCTAAAAAATATGAACTCTATGGCATGGGAATGATAGTTCCCAGATGTTTCCTTACAAAGGGAAAGAGAATTTCCACTAATTCCAATCTTTAACGTTGGTTGAAAATGAATGATTGCTTATTTATCTACTTTATACTTGATAACATTAAATGATGTATTCTTCATACTAAATGAATATTTTTATAGCATTTGAATACATCGGCAAGGAACCCGTAGACTTTGATAATGTACTAGAAATAATAATATTAACCGCGATCACATTAAGCGACGTCCACTGTACATGGAAATGTTGTATAAATGTTAAAAAGTAAAATGTTACATTTTTTAAAAATTATTTGTGAAGAAAATTGCAGAAGAAATATGCACTTATAATGTATCAAATTACAAGTTTAATTTCATGGGTTTAACATTATTTTAAAATTTAGAAACATTTTGTTCAATGTCCAGGAACGTTTTAAGATACTTAAAAATTAAAAAAAAAAAATGTCGGAAGAAAATATTAGCAATAATATCCGTCCGATATTTTGAAGATTCTATAATTTAGCAAAAAGAAATTTGGCAAAAAAAAAAAAAAAAGTTGAGGAAAATATTTGCAGTATTTCCTGATTTAACAAAACAGATCTCTAAGGAGCAAAACATTTAATTAATGCAGGCATAATAATTATTTACAATAAATTAATTCTTTTTTATATTATAGAGACAATGTTTTACATCTAGTTTAGAATAACTTTAAATATTAATAACAAAATTCATACTTTCATTTTTATAACACGTTCAAAGGAATAAAAATAAAAAAATATCGATTTATTTTCTTTTTATGAAAGAGAGCCATTAAAGCTGACAACAGTAATGGGAGTAGGGTCCACTGCCTTACCCTTAAAATCCAAAAGCAAAACTATTTTAACTAATTGTGCGATTATCTTGATGTTCTAAAAATAAAGCAAACAGAATGTTCTAAGGAGTTTATATATAGGTGTGTAATTAATTATATACAATGAATAATCTTTGTTTTTCACAGTAGTTTCAAATATTAATATCACCAAGTTTAATGTTTCTAAAAAGTTTTGACTAAAAGCTTGAATGCTTCATCGCTCAATTGCTAAATGAGCTAAAAATGATGAATTAATAAATTATAATACGATTTAAATAGCTTTGTTTTACCATAAATTATGCAAGAAATCGCGGTTAAAGCAGCAGATTTATTAAACAATATTTTAATAAACTGATCTTTAATAAACTGATATTTTAAGAAATACTCGATTTCCTTTAAGTACCAATGATGTTTCACTCTACTAATGAAAAAAGACCTGAGAATCGCCGAATCCGTTAAAAATTAATAAAATAAAAAATTTAGCTTTAGAATAAATTTCCCCGACTTTCCTGATGTACCTGAAATTTCCTGACAATATCCGGGCAACTGGTCACCCTGCTTTTGGATTGATAAATCTTGTCATAATTTACAGTATAAAATTTTAATTAAGGAAATTAACAGTGACATCAAGAGGGTTTTGCAATAAATAAAGTCATGTATTAAAAGTAAAATACATATTAAATAGTAACCAAGAATTATATATTTGTACATATGAAGAACGATACAAAGTATAATATAAAAGATATGACCATTAAAAAATATGAAAGTCATAGTTATAATTTGAGAGCACTATAAAAATCAATAAAACAAGGAAAGTTACAAAAAGAAATTATTTATCTTGGTAGTTTAAATACCAACATATCTTCCCTTAAATCATATATGTTACCTTTTATGATTAAAGAATGCTCAAGATTCAAACTGCCAATACTGTAAATGTTTTTGAAAAATCATTTTTTAAACAATTAGTACATTGTGAAATAGCGGTTATACAGATTTGTGAGCAATATTAGAACGTTTCATATAGTAATTTTCTTCTTCCTTTTCCAAAGAACCTTCCATTGAATTATTTTTAGAATTTCAATAATCTAAAAGAAAATAAGTACAAAACATATGAAGAGTCTCAAAAGTGTCTTAAATGAATGAGTCTTTATCATATGAGAATATGATGTTGTTTTAGGAATTGGAATTTGATGTAGAAAACACTGGCCAGGTATAAGTACTATCTTTAAATCAGGACAGAAGAAAATGCAAATTATCAGAAATAATTACAATATAATTCAGTTTAGATAAATACAAAATATTTCAGTTTAGATTCTGAATTACTGCCATTAAATTTTAACTCTAATCACATTATTAAAAATACTTCTTCAGATAGATTATAGCAGAAATCTGATTACATGCATATTTTTTTCAAAACATTTCTGATACTTCAATTCATCAAGGCATTTTGTGTAACCAACTGTGGTTTAATAATCAAACTTTCATTAATCCAAATTTATATTGCAAAATTAAAATGTTCTCACGTCATTGTTTGTTTGTTTTGTTTGTTTCTTATGGCACTTGCCACTGACAAGCCCGCTGTTACGAAGACAGCGATTTAAGCCTGAGGGGGAACGACTCTTATTTTTTATAGCAGCGCCAACTAGGGCCAAGAGTACGACTTTGCCACTCACGCATCATTCATTCGCTTGCACAACCCCTTTTTACAGGAGGGCACATTCACACATCTCACAGATAGAACAACAGAAGAACAACCATGCCCAAACCGGGACTCGAACCCGGGACGCCCAGATCACGGTCTCACGTCATAACTTATAATAAGGAATAGCAGAATACAAATAATTTATTTTGTTTTCATTAATTCATAGAAACATATTGCGACAAATTAAAAGGAGCAGAAATGTATTTATATATTTATTACAAATGTTCAGAAGATTGGCTATGACGCCATTAGATTTCTAGCCTTCCAATTCTGAACTGGAAGGAGGCAAAGCAGTAGCAGATTTAGTACTAACCAGGGTGCACCGCGTGGAGGCCTGCTACATTGCACCCCAGAAGCAGAAACGTTGAGCTTCGAAAATTATGGGTTATGGGTGTGCGGAGGCAAATATAATCATGAGCAAATTGTCATATATCAATGGAAACATTCTTCATGCCAAAAGTACTTTTAAAATTCATTAAATCAGAAAATTCAGAAGAGGTGTTAATGATTTGAGGAACGGAAATTAATGAGGAGGAAAAAAAAGAAAAGAAAAAGAAAGAAAATGAGGAAAGGAAAGAAAATTAATGAGGAAAGGACGGAATTAATGACCGGAGGAGAGGAAATTAATGAGGAGGGAAAAAAAGAAAAGAAAAAGGAAAGAAAAAGAAAGAAAATGAGGAAAGGAAAGAAAGTTAATGAGGAAAGGACGGAATTAATGACCGGAGGAGAGGAAATTAATGAGGAGGGGAAAAAAAGAAAAGAAAAAGGAAAGAAAAAGAAAGAAAATGAGGAAAGGAAAGAAAGTTAATGAGGAAAGGACGGAATTAATGACCGGAGGAGAGGAAATTAATGAGGAGGAAAAAAAAGAAAAGAAAAAGGAAAGAAAAAGAAAGAAAATGAGGAAAGGAAAGAAAATTAATGAGGAAAGGACGGAATTAATGACCGGAGGAGAGGAAATTAATGAGGAGGGAAAAAAAGAAAAGAAAAAGAAAAGAAAAGAAAGAAAATGAGGAAAGGAAAGAAAATTAATGAGGAAAGGACGGAATTAATGACCGGAGGAGAGGAAATTAATGATTGGAGGAAAGGAAATTAATGAGAGAAGAAAAGAAATTAAGGATTTGAGGAAAGGAAATTAATGAGGATAGGAAGGGGAAAATGATTGATTTTTCTTGAAAAGAAAATTAATGAGGAAATGGAAATCAGGTTGATTTTTTCTTGAAAAGGAAATTCCGGACAAATTTTACTCATGGTAGTGGAAGATCGACAGCAGGCGAAGAATCCAAGGATAACCACGGATAAAATGCTTCGACTGGTGTCCTCCATAGCCAATGTCTCTGGAAAGGAAGGATTCATTAATTGTCGTCACTTGACTCTCTAAAATGAATGACTGTAGCGGATTCAATTAAGATGCATGTCAAAAAATGCGTATTCACTTTCCAGAACCGGATTATCAAATAGTTAAAGTAGGCAACTTCTTAAGTGTCCCGCAACTTTGAGGGCCTCCAAAATTTCGATATTTGTTGCGATATTTTCTAAATACATAAATTTTAATAATTTGATAATTAACAAGGTCCAATGATTCAAACTGATTCAAATTAATACTAGGCATCGCTTAACGTTAGAACCTTATTTTAATATTCTAATTAATTATCTTTTTCAAATCCAATATTGAGTCATTTAGAAATTATAAAAAAAAATGTTACTTCCTAATTAAAAAAACATTCAATTCTATAATTAAACCATATTTAGATTTTGTTCTACAGGTTTTTTAACTATCTTATTTAGAATTGCTTTTAAATTTGAATTTTGAATCTTTTTTTCATAGGCGAAATACCAAAATCACCTCTCTCGAAAGGAACTGCAATTAAATATTTTGTTAGTTCATTGGGATTTTCTTCATAAAACTACTGATATATAAAATTAAAATCAATAAAAAATACCAGAAAGGGAGCGTGGAGGAGCTAGGAAGATACTTGATGTTATATCCAAGTGTATTGAGCTTTCAAAAGCGTTATATATATATATATATATATATATATATATATATATATATATATATATATATATATATATATATATATATATATATATATATATATATATATATAATTGAACCAGTAACTGAAACTGGTCAGGCAACTGGTTCCTTGATTTTTCCTTATTACTTTAAACTAAAACTGCAGGAATAAAAACTCTTCCAAATATTATATTTTTAACGTAAAATATACTTTTGAATAAATTTTATAACATAAAATTCTTATATCGGCTGAAATGTTTTATAAAAAATTTATTATAATTTGAAGCAGACGATTTTACAAACCACCGATATTTAATTTTGTCCATAAGTTAGAAATATTTGTTGTCTTAGAACTGCAATTTTGTTCCCAAATGCTGAAGAATAAGAAAAAATTTTTAAGAATATTTTGATAGAAAAATTGGAAACATACAATTGTATAAAATTTCGGAAATTTAATACATCATGTGAGTGGAAGTCTATTACAAAATCCCTTCTTTATAAACATGAAACAAGGCAAGTAAAAGCAAAAAAACAGTAGGAAATGTATGCAAAAATACTTACTGTACGTATGTTCGATAAATCTTTTTTTCAGTTGCTTTTGTTCAATATTTAATTTCATTTTAACGTGTAAAGAAATGTTATTGCTCGGAAATTCCACCATTACCGTTGTGATAAATAGATAATGATTTCTCTGCAAAAGAAACAATTTACGAACAAGAATCTGAGATGCTTCCAAGTCACCGAAGAAACTGGAAAGTCCCGGAGTTAGCCAGTAATGCAACAATTCCCGCAATGCGCAAAACAGCTTTTGGAATCTCTTCCAACAAGTGGCGCCTTTACAACGAAGCTAAGCGCACGCACAATGATTCCTAGCGGAATTGATCGATTTTTGGGACGTTGACGGAAGAATCCATTTAAGCTGATAAACAGGGGACAAAATAATGAATCTATATCAAAAAGAGGAGGTAGCAATAGATAATCTAATTAATCTTTAAAAAAAATAGAAGGTATCAGAAATTAAGGACGATATACATGTTTATTTTTCTACATTTTCCCTGGTAATATTAATCCTTAACTATTTATTTCTAGAAAATTTTTGTGTTATGTTTAACAATGCAGTTTGAATTCCACTTTAGTTATTTTTTATAGGTTCAAAAATACTAGAATTTAATTTGATTTTGCCGAAAAAAGAAACCTTTTTTTCTCGAAATGTAACAATTTTTCTAGAAAGATTTTTCTATAATTTTAAGAATTATCTGTAAATCAACGAATAAAATTTTTTTTATTCTCATATGGTTTGAAATTGAAATTTTTGAATAAATGTAAAAGTATCTTTTCATTTGGTTGAATCTTTCACTCCAGTGATGGAGGGGGGTGGAGGCAGATGGAGTGCAAGACATATCACAGTCTCCGACTCGTGACAATGAATTCATTTTGGGTGTTTGCCCCCCCATTAATACATGTCTATGCATGCTATTTTGAACTGAGAGTGTTTGTTTGATGCATTATTTCTTCCATTTAATAAATACTGAAAATATATTAGGTTTAAACTTTAGGTTTGTTTCTTTTTGCTTAAATAATTATTTTGTAAGGTTTCTTGACTTGGATAAGAAATTTCATTTATTTGTTATATGCGATTTGATACCGAAGATCAGAAATAATAAATTTTAGAATAAGCATCATATGATCAGAATAGATGAATTTTAAATTAAGCCACCTATTCTTAACTATCATTTCTCTCTCTAGTTTTCTTATCTTGGAAACTTCGTGGAAGCTTCTTCATTGGCTTTTCTAAGCTGGGTATTTTATTTGATGTATTTATTTTTTTTCAATTGATTCTGTTTAATTTAAGAGAACTTTCAATAAAATTATTTCTGTTTCTTAGAGTAATTGCAATATATTTTTTAAAACCATTGTTTATTTACCTTTAATTTCTTAATATTATATTTGTGTTAATTTAATATAAATTTTAAATAATTTCAATATGATATTAAAACTGGATTTGTTTCACATTTGAATAATTCACTTTTCTGAAAATTTTTTTAATTGAAAACTGGAAAAATATATAAAAACTAATAATATATATATAAAAAGTATTGTCTCACCCTTCAGCATATGAACAGTATATATATATATGTAAACATTATTTTATGTGAAGCAGAAAATAAAGTTTCGAAGACAGTGAAGAGATTTTCGATTTCGTGACGTCGTTTTATTTCATCTTGGAGAAGCACGCATTATTTACAAACAGGAGCGATGAACAACACACACAACACAGAAAGAAATGAGGAAAAAGCTCTTGAACATTTTATCCCTGGTCTTATATAAACTGAGATATTGATAGGGAAAATATTTCTCCACAGTACTTATATACAATGAGATTTCGATAGGGATTTTCGCTACACGCGCCGAAGAGTCAGGGGAAGCACAGGAATCTTTTAAAAAAGAATGTGCTTATTGGACATTTTTCTAGCCTTTCACGCGGAGTGTGGGAAAGTTAGGGTTTTAGATGATTCAGAAATTTTACGAAGCTCTCATGAATTAATTAAGTAGAGACAGTGGAATTGGATCAGGAAATAAGAGAATATTTTAGAATGAAGTTACTATGGGCTAAATTAAGATAAAACCATGGAAATTAATTAAATTGAAATTAGAGTTTAATATATATATATATATATATATATATATATATATATATATATATAACCTAAAAAATATTGACTCCTCGTGACCCGAAAATCCCCTGAAATTGAGGCCTTAGAAATAAACTAGTTCATATATTCAATATTTTTGGACGAAAGTCAGACCCCTCACAGAAAAAAATCCCTCGTTTGAATCCCTGCCTGAGGGTGACCCTTGAGAAAGTATTCAGGCCGGATTCATCATTTCTTTTCCTTTTTTTTATTCTTTTTGTTTATAACTTAATATTTTTACTAATTTTCGTTAAGTTCATCCGTATTTCGTTAAGTTTATCATTTTAATAGTCGCAGCATTAGCGCTCTCTAAATACATTGCATCTTTTTTAAATTTTTTAGTTTTTTAGTTTGATTCAGAAATAATTTTTTAATTAAAATTTCATAATGTTTGTGTTTTTGATTTATATATATATATATATATATATATATATATATATATATATATATATATATATATATATATATATATATATCAAATGTTTTGATTTTATTTTTAATATTTATTTATCCACAAGAGTTTCCGTAAAATTACTCTAATAAATCTGTACTCATTACCGCGTTTTCTCCTTATAGGCATCAAAAATAATGAATGATGTTTTACTGAGATGAAAAAAATAATAAACTTCTCACATTTACATGGTCTGTATATTTTTGTTGATAAGATATTTCTTCTTGAATAGTGTTATGTTAATTTTATATATATTATTACGTTAAAAATGAGAAATAATTTTCATAAATTTTAATGGAGACCTTCTGTCCTAATTTGTAATTTCTGTCTATTTTTTTTTCCCCTTCTCTTTATTGCGAAGTCAGATTTCACAATTTTTTTTCCAGTGGATTTTGCCCTCTGATTTATGATTTTGTGATTTTACGCTTCACCTAAAACAATTGGAGACACATAATCAGAATAACATTTTTCAATGACACCCATGTTCCCATTCATGTTAGCCATTCTTCGATTTGTTTTGTAACTTCTTGTTTTATTATGGGGGCAGGTCTACGAACTGGTGAGGTCTCAGGGATGTCATCAGGTAAAATAATAGACATCTGCAAATCCGTAATACGGATTTTATTTGGAGAGTAATTTGAAATTAAATTAATGACATGATCTTTCATTTTTATCAGATAAACATCCTAAATCAAGATCATTTTCAGAATAAACGTTTAAAACGTTTGTGCCCACTTCCCTCACTAACCATTCAGAATTTACATCAGGAAAAATCTTTTCAAAACAAATATCATTTACTAAATTAACATCAATAAATTTATCCTTATTCAAAGATATATCATCACTCTGTAAGAAGAAACATGCTTTGCTTCTTTTTTATTTCCACAGATTAATTTATCCGATTCGCTTCCAGTATCAACAGAAGGAGTTAAGCACCGTTGATGTTCTTTTCCACTCGATGGCTCACTCTCAGATTTATTTTCAGAAACGCATTCCGTTGTAGGATTTTTAATGGAAAAAGTATTTTTAAGATCTAAATAACTATTAGCTGGTATAATAAATTCAAAAGAAATATTTGTATCTGCAGCTGCTAGAACTCTTTTCACTTCTGATTTTTTTTATCAACATGACTTATATTCTAAAGTTACTAACGGAATATTGACAATTGAACTGCTCGCTAATTTAATTTTTGTGCTAAGGCCCATGTAATTTAATTTCTTTACATAATTAGGTTTAATACTCATTAACACGCTTTCGCTACCAACCAAAGTTTTAACAGGAACGTCGTTTACAATTATACTTACGTATTCCAATTCAACGATTATTAATTCTTGTGGGATTTCATTGGATTTATACATGGAGTTTATAGGATTTGAGTTATGGGATCTTCCCTGATTGTTATGGTGTATAGCATCAACATTTTGAGGACATTTTTTTATTAAATGTGATGTAGAATTACATTTTAAACAAGTTTTCCTGACAGTATTTCCATCGTGTGCATGACCATTATTCTGGCGAGAATTATTGACCCGCGACCTTGAGATGAAGTCATGTGTGTTTCTGCTCTCTTCCCAAAACAAACTTTTGCTTCTTGCGAGGAAGTAAATGTCTAATTCTTTTGCTAACGTTAGCGGTTTTAACCAATCTGAGCCTTGTTTGATCAAAATATGCTCGAATGTGTCCTTGTCAGAGTGCTGGTTAATTTATCGTTTACAATTAGTCCACAAATAGTCGCAAAATCTTTTACCTTTCTTAGTTCTATATTCTAAATTCGCTTTTAATCTTGAGAACGAATTGCACGTGATTTTCTACTTTAAAATCTGTTGGCGGCTTGAAAGTTATCCCAATATTCTTTAGCATATGGTTGGAATTTTCTTAACACTATTTTATTTTATTTTTATTTATTTATTTATTTGGATTTCTTCATAATCTTTTATTTCGCTTTCGTTCGCATATAACAAAACATGAAGGCATTTCTCACCTAACAAATTTAGAAGGACTTCGGCTTTGTATTCAGTTTTAACCTGTTTTGTTTCTAAAGCGCGTTCCAAATTATTGAAAAACAAATTGAAATTTTCTGATTTAGTTGGTATTGGCATTGTCAATGAGCGGAAGTTTTTAATTCTTTGCTCGATGAACTCCATAAGATTTTCTGGAGGATGTTCGTTAGGACCTTCGGACGTTCGTTCTAGAGGACGTTCGTTACCCCGGTTGCTTGAAAGTTTCTCATACTTTCTTCATGAGCTAAAGTTAGTTTTGATTTTTCTAATTCAAACTGTCTTACCTTTTCACGCGCTTGTTCTGCCTCCATTTTTTACAATAAATGTAATGTACATAACATAGATTAAAAAATAAAACTGATCTTTCAACAACACCTGGTGACTATCATTAATAACTGCCTGCAAAATTTTAAATTCATTTACCACTGCGAGATACACAAGAAATTATGGTTACTGACACCAAAACTACATTTCTTTGTCAGCCGTCCCTTTCGGACGACTTTCTTGAAAGATTAGATTTACTATTAGTTAAACTCCAAATAACTTCTCCATTTGGTAAATTATGTATCATTTTAATTACTTTTAATGGTAAATAGATTAATGTGTAAAATGTATCATATTATGTAATTTAAGATGAATAAGTTTTAATGTTTGAGACCTGTGCAAAAGTATTTTATACACCGACTTAATACTTTGTGTCTTCACATATTTTAAATAATTATACTTACCTTGATGGAATTCAATATTCTCGTCTTAATTTTGAACCAGTTTTGCCCATGCGCTCAAAAATATTCTGGCTTGAGTACTGTTGTAATATTATTTCCTTTTAAATGGTATCTTTTTATGAAATATGGCAAAAAAAAAATCAAAATTATCGATTAGCTTTTTTTCCCGCCATTGGCGATTGTAGTAGATATGAAAATATAATTTTTTCATTTAAAATTTCCGGTTGGTATGGTAGCTCTGCATATCCTTTAGTGAAGTTATTATTAGCGAAGTTAAACCTACTAGCAGACTATGACAGAAAAGTTAATATTATAAATAAAAATTCTTTATTCCACTCATTTAAAAAAAGGAAGATAAAGACACACCCCTATAACTTAGAAAAGGATGGAGTGGTTCAAAACTGACAATTTGACTGCCAAATAAATCACTATGTTCCACTGGTATTGGAAAATTTCCTCTACACTTAGATATTTTTAATTTAAATTGAAACTTGTTAGTTTAAATACTAATATTGTAAATGCTGGTTTCCTGTATGCAGATGCATTTTTTCCGCAGGTTAGTAGGGTATGAGATTGCGTAGAAAGCAAAGTGATAAAAATGGGTTTAAAGATGTACATGCAGAAACAATACTACAAAACCATCTTATATTAATCAATTGTTTTTCTTAACAGTAATTAATCATATATAGGCGAGAAATTGACAATAAAATAAAAATTTTCGTTTCCATATTTAAAAGCAATTCTAGTTTAATTCAAGCGTAATTAGAAAACACTGAAGAAAAATTTAAAAATTAGTTTTTAAATTTATTAATATTTTTATAGTCAAGATAATTCGGAAATCCTTGTTAATTCTTTTCATCAGATGCTTATTTATATTCAGAATTAATTGTACAGCTTTTGAATCGAAATATACGAGGTTCCTAGAAAAATGAATTGCATCAAAATTTGTTTTAAAACATCTAAACAAATTCTAAATCACAATAAATTTATAAGAAACGAAACTTTGTGGCATAAATCAGTTGTAAATTTCGCGTTAAAACTGAAATGTTCTAGAAAGCAAATACAGAGTCATCAATTTTAATCTTTCTAATAAATTTGACAATCAAATTCAAAATCGTTTTATTTGAAAATTCGATTTGTAAGCCTTAAAACTCTTCATAATAAAACCATTCATGATAAACCAATGTATCTTCCTGTTCACTCGCAGCATTCCAAATCTATCAGAATTAAAATAGGCATTTAATTGTGTTGGAATTTTTTTTTTAAATATCTTTTTTTTTTTTTTTCAAAAATGGTTCAAAATTAATGGAAAGAAATTAACACTGGTGGCTTAATCAAAATTTAAAAAAAACAATGAGTAAACAATAATACTTTCAGGACAGTATTTGGTTTACTTCAAGATAAAAAATTTGGCGGCTTACTAGTAAAAAAAGAAAGTAAAACTATAGAAAAGGGCAGGGACCTTGTTAATGTGTCTATCAATATGACTTCATATCTCAACCATTCTTACATTCGATAACATCAGCTTCAACTACATGAATAAATAGAAACTGCTTTTATTCAGTTCAAATAAGCTGGCGAAATTATCAATACTTTTCTGGTTTTTTTATTAGCTTTCCTCTATAATTATAAGGATAATCAATTTTAAATATTCTATTTTACTTTTAAATGCTACGTGGCACATGCATTCATTCATCCTTTAAGAGATACGACTTATCATCGTAATGGTGGTAATTCGACACCACACTCTTATTGCATCCCCTAGCGAAGCAGCATCCTGCTTACTTTTAAGGCAACTTATCATCTGAGGTACCCCCGGTTTGATCATCTGTTAATCATAATCAAAACATACGCCTCTCTGGCTAAAGTCGTGGAGTAAAATCTTTTAACCGTAAGGCAAACCCTTTTTCATTATTTGGATATCTGGTTTAATTGACTGATCGAATCTAGTAAATAGCAACACGAACATCAAAAAAAGACCCAATTACAAGCGTCTCATGTATAAAATATCAAAAGGAGGTATGCCTCTTCATCTGCGATGGGTTTGAAAATTAGCTGCAAAACCATTTCTTTACCACAAGGGGAACTGTGACCTACGGACCTACTTACTAATACGGTAACTTCTCATCCTCGTACTCGACTCCACGATGAATCTGGTAAGTTGTTAACTACAAGAATTGAATAATCGTCATCGCGACATTGGAAGGTTGAAAACCGAGTCGATTCCCAAGGACCATCACCAGCCACGGTGCAACTTCTCCCATAGGAAGTATGTCCTGTCAGTGGTGTAGAGGAATTCTTCCCTGCAACAGTACTATTTCCGACAAGGAAAAGAAGACCATGTAATTGAATCATCGGCTTCTTATTCATGTAGTTGTCATGCCCCCCCCCGGTTGCTGAAACAGAAGATATCTGCCATCACAATGGATGATTGATGGAAGCCTCAATAATCTCATTGCAGTTAATAATGATATTATTGCAGCTAATAGGTTCAACTCGTAACTTTATATTTGTTTGACTCAAAGACAAATATTGTGGTTTCTGCTATTTCTTATTCTGCTCCCAAATGAGTTATTTAACAAATCAAGGTGATTAGATGATTCCAACAACAAGGCACAGTATCTTCTTTCTTTTTTTGTTGCATTACATTTTACCTATTATTTTAATATGTGTCGTTTGCCTTGGCTGTTAAAATATGCGGATTTAACGCTTTCATTTTATCTTTTACTTTCTTTGCCTTTCCTTTTTCGTTCACACTTCGGATATCTTTTTCCGGTCATTTCCTCTTCCGTTCGTAGAACAACGCCCTTTAAAAAGCGACTTGTTACAGTAGCCCAGCCCATGTAAAATCTCGGTGCGTCTGCACTCTTTAAACTTAGCAATTTTAAAAGCCACATTCTTTCAACATCGCTTTACGCTTCGTCTGACCTTCATTTCCATAATTATTTTTATCTGGCTATTTTAACGGGTTTTTTGATAATTAGGATCGTCTTCAGTTGTTTGTGTAAGCTCCACCAGTAGAAAAGATAGATTCACTTTTTCCAACTGAAATCGACATTTAGAAATCATAGGTTCCAGTTAGAATCAAAGATTCCAGTTAAAATTCCTGTTTTTTAAAAATGATTTTTCCATCAGTAAGCCTGCTTTGATTACATGTTTTTTTGTTTTTTCTAATTACCATAAATTATTCAATCGCTTATTTTGCATTACCTAGTCTGACTCATGAAATGTAGAATTTTCGATACTGAAAGCTGCTTTAAATTAAAAACAGCATTTAATTCAGATTACAAAAATTGCAAAAACTTTCTGAAACATTTCGAATGTTTCTGAAGTTATTACGTGAATCAAAATAAATGCCTAAAGCAGAACGCCGTCTTATTGGGGGATAAAGAAACTCCTGTCGAAGGTTTTAATTGTCGAACTAATATGTTCAATAATCTTTTATCACGTGAAAAAAATGCTTTTATTTTTTTATTTGGAGTTTTTGAAGCCTCAAAATTCAAGGGCAGAAAATTGGCGATTTATCGCTTTTGAGGCATAAGTGTTACCCTTTTAGGGTTATTATAAAATAATAAAGAACATTGTCACATTTGGCGACGTATCTCCAAAAAAACATACAACTTGACGCGAATGTCTATCATGTACTCGTTCTCGTGTTTGGTCAATAAAGGGTCGAGTCGTAAGAAGTTATCGCCCACAGAATCCCACAGAAATAAATGGGAATGAACGCGAAACAGCAAGGAGGATATCAAAAGTCATAGATAACTTTTTCAAAATTTTCAATGGGGTCAATTCACGGTCACGTGTCATGTACCAAACAAACCGCTTCTGTTCAATTTTCAATCGTTCTGCGCATGTCGTGATGTCTGTCGATAACGTTGATGAAACCATCGTTTTGTAAATATTACGCTAGCCGATCAATTATGAAAAACTTCTGATTTTTTAAAAAGAAGATATTATTTTGAATTATTTAATCCAAATTTTCGTAGTTATATAATTTTATTTTTTATATTAAAATTTTAATTAGTACTTTCAATGGAATTATTGTTTTTGCATAATTAATTACCATCGCTTTTTAATTCGTTTGGTGCCACTTTATTCTTTCCTTTCCATATCCCTTCCTTTTTTATCCAAAGGATACATTTTGACAAACGACTATGGCAGTGTTTTTGAAAAATTACATATGTTCGTTTTTACATATTATTTAAATATTATTGAACGTTGAATCTTATGAATATAGTTCTTTTAAAAAATAATTATTACTCTTAGATAAGTTAATATTTTAAAGCTTACTAATAAAATTATTACATTTTTTTTCTTATGTAATTATTTTTATTAATATTGAGACTTTGATGTTTTATGTTTGCTCAGAGGAAAGAACATGAAACTCAAATTAGTATATATTGAATAAATTATGTTTACAATTTCAAATTATAAAATATAAAAGGCATAAAAACCTTTTTTTAAATCTATGCAACTTAATGAATCAGTTATTTCATTTTAATTTGTAGAAATCATTAAAGGAAAACAAACTGAATCAAATTTTCATAATTTTTATTTACACATTACAAAAAAAATATAGATAAAATATATATGAAAATTATTTGGAAAAATAGGATCAAATGGATGTTTTAATGCACTCACTAATTCAAAAAAACTATTTACTATTTATCAACATCTATTTTTCTAGACACTTAGAAATAATATAAACACAGTATGACAAGAATGTCAATGTAAATAATGAAATCAGTTTTATTCAACAGAAACATCCTAGATACTAAACCACATTTTTTTTATCACCAATAAAAACATAATGTTGAACAATATACTTTTAAAGCAGAACATTTATGAATTTTTTTAATGCTAAAGTTACATTGATAAAAATTACATTGAATGAATATCATAAAATAAAACAAAAACATATAATACAGTAAATTTAATAAACAAGAATAAGGTCATGATAAATATATATATAGAGAGAGAGAGAATTAAAATAGGATATAAAGAGTAGTTGAAAGAAACACTTTTATGCTTTTACAGAATTTTATAATTCAAGATTGATATGTTAAAGAAATAGAAAAAGAAAAAAAAAAGAGTCCAATATTTTCTGGAATGAATCTCTTTCTTTCTTACAGAATCCTGAAGTTCTTGTAGCTCATTTTGCAAATTGCTGATTCTGTCGATTATTTCAGAAAAAATAATAGTCTGGAAAGAAGCAGAGTACATTCCACTGAAATCAGAATTCATATAATTTTGCTTAGTAATCAATTCTCTTGAATTTATATACTTAACTAAATGACATGTGTTTTCAAAACTTAAATATATATATATATATATATTTCTTATATATAGCATTCAATTTATCAAATTAAGAGCACTTTAAATAAAATACATCAATTATATATATATATTATAACAGTCAATAAGAAAATTGGATTTTTAGTAGTTAGTAAAGGATTTACTTACTAAATAAATCTTTAAGAAATTTATTCACTTCCACCTAAGTTTAGCATTATAGCAGTTGTTATTTTTGCAACAGGAATTTGTTTACTTACATTAATTAAATTTAGATAAAATTTTGTAGAAAAATGCAATGTAATATTCATGTAAACATTTTAAAACCTTCTAAGCATATTCAAAATTATCAGAAATTTCATCAAATGTGAATAAAGTAAATTAGAAATGCACTCATGTTTTTGTTTGATTGTTTTTGATGGCAAATCGCTTACCGATTTCTTTTTCTTCGAATAGTTTTTCTACCAAATTACTGGAACAGCTATATTTAATAAATGGGCACACACTGAATGAATTCTTCAAAATGATCGGAGCATATCACCGACTTCGTAGGCTTGAAAAAATCTATACCAAAGCTATCAACCCAAGTCAGGATTGTTTAAAGGAAAATAAGAAAACATTTTATCATGAGAGTCACTCTTGTGTTTCGCATCAAAGCATGCATCCATCAGCACAACAGTATTTCTTCTCTTAACACATAATAAGAGGAAAGAAAATGACTCAAAAATTATAACTTCAAATGTAAACAAAAAAATCCGCTTCATACTCGGCGGAGAACGTTAATAGCAGACTAATCGACGAAAGCGGTGCGGATGAAACTTAAATGCCATGCGCGAATAGGTCATGACATGTGACTTTTACGTCACATGAATTGACCCCATTTTTCTAGCTGGTAAAAAACAATTTGGTGCTCGAATGATTTTCAGATGGGGAAAAAATCACTTTCCAAAAGTTTCGCTATATATATATATATATATATATATATCGTTCAAGCATCAAAACTTTATCACAAGACCATATATATATATATATATATATATATATATATATATATATATATATATATATATATATATGGTCTTGTGATAAAGTTTTGATGCTTGAACGATGTTGAGATGGAAAAAAAATCATTTTCTAAATATCGATGCATGCGTAATATGATAGTCACGTGATTGTTTAAAAAAGGTTTAAACTGGTTTTTCATGAAACCAAATCTTAGCCTTGAGAAGAAAAAAAATTTAGAACTCGATTGGTTTTGAGAAGGCCAAAAACCATGCTTTTCTAAATGTTGGGGTTTGCTAAATAAGAGTCATGTGAGAATATGATGTTTTCTTGTTGGATTGATACCACGTGAGTTAAAAAATCAATGTTCTCACATGATAACTTGAAATTTGAGATAGCAGCTTTCAATTTCTTTATTATTTTATTTTATTTCGTTACCTTTTCATTATTATTTATTCTTTATCTTTTTACTTTATCTTAATTTTCTTTTAGTTTTATATTACGTTGATTAAAAACTCTATGAAAACTCTAGAAAATAGGTTGCTTTATAACTTAAAAAATGCCTGATTCTATAATCAAACAATATTTAAATTATCTTCAAGACTTTTCAGAAACTATTTTTTAAATTGCTTTTAAAACTGAATCTTAATATTTTTATTTGTGAAATGATGAAACCAGCTCTCTCGAAAGAGACCCGTATTTAAATATTTTGTCAGTTTATCAGAAATTGCCATATGAAGCTGCTTATATAAAAATTTAAAACGATAAAAATTTGGAGTAAGAAATTAGAACGTAGGAAAAAAGGCCAAGAGACTTGCATCACCTAAGGGCCCCTAGAGGACTTAATCTAGTCCCACATTCACCTTATATGTTTCGATATTCAAATTCTAAACTGTGATAAATACTAGATAAAAACAAAATTTGAAGGGAAAAAAAACTCTAGTACATGTTATATGAAAATTATAGATAAGATATTTATTATTATTTCATTAAAAATACATTAATTTAAATTTAAAACTCAAAGTAAATATGTTTAATTCGAGGGTTGCCATCATTTCATAAACTTTTTTTTATTTAATTCTTTCTCCACAAATTTTGTAAATTGTAATTAAAATTTGCATTTTGTAAAGCATTTCAAAAATTTACTATGGTATATACATTGTAAAGCAAAAAACTAAATTTTTTATAAATTCGATTTAAACGAAAGTCTTGTTTTTTTTGTTTTCGTTTTTTTTAATTTTTGATCTAATGACTTTTAAAAATCCGCTTTTAATTTACTATAATAAATTTTGAAAACATTTTTATTGTCAAAATTGCATTTTTTGAAAAGTTTATATTATTGTTCTATGTAGCCATGGGCACAGAGGTTGAAACTTAATATGTAAATATTCTTATTAAATAAACATGAAATTAAAGTGCAACTTCTTTTAGTAAATAATACAAATATTATATCTTACTGTAAGAAAATACACTATTAACAACAAAATATAGCCGAGATATGCAGGTTAGGTTAGGTTGCTTAAAGTTTTATGGCGCAAGAGCCATATCTGGCCATACTGCGCCAAGCAAAATTTAAAGTAGACTTTATTAATAATTAAAAATATCTACAGCACCAGCCTATGATGAAAGTTTCATAAAACATAAATATATAGCATTTAAAAATGTAAAAAAGAAAACGCAAACAATCATTTAGAAGAAAAAAAAGTAAAAAAGAAACGAATGATGGAAATTTGTTAAAATCTTAAAGTGATAAGGCAAAAGAAATTTGTGGAAACATTAAATGTGATTTAAAAAGCCTGTGGCTCTCAGAAAGTTAAAAATATTTGGGTGGTATTTCTCACCCACCAAGTCCTTCAAAATTACTGATGATGTATGAAAATATTGGAGACGATGTGAATTAAAAGCAGGGCATTCAATCAAGATGTGTTTTACACTAAAATCTACATGGCATGGCGGGCAATTTGGCGCCCTTTCGCCAAAAATAAGGTTCTTGTGCGTGAAACGTGTATGTCCTATACGGAGACGAGTCAACCTGACATCCACCCAACGTACAGGGAGGACCGGCCACGGGCCAATGTTACTCTTCACTTCATGCAGTTTGTTATGGATCTGCAGATCCCATTTATTTTGCCAGGTAGAACAGATGTAATTAATTATATACCGCCTAATATCGTTATAAGGAAGTCCTTGGTTCAAACAAGACAATGCAGATTTTGCAGCAGAATCAGCCATTTCATTTCCATGTATGCCGACATGACTCGGAACCCAACAAAAAATAATTTCAAAATCCTCATTCTGCAAGAGGCGCAAAAGGGATAACATTTCTATTGCTGTTGGATGCATACGATTATGATAGTGAGAAAGTGTTTCCAGTGCACTCATGCTATCGGTGTAAATTATGAATTTTCGATGTGGCAAAGATGAGATCTTTTGTAGAGGGCACAATATAGCATGCAACTCAGCAGTAAATACTGAACAACAATTATGAACCCGATAGCTCACTATATCAGATGGAAATACTATGCCATAACCGAACATGACCATCTGATTTTGAGCCATCCGTGAAAATTGGATCAAAAGAGGAATACCGATTGCGATGATAGAAAAATAGCTGTTGGAAGACAACAGGTGCAGTTGAGGATTTATCGAAGCCTTTGAATGGATTCACAAAAGAGAATTTCGGGGCATCCCAAGGTGGAAAAATAAAGGAGTCAACAGTTTTAACACTAACAGCATTGAGGTCCGAGTCACTTATGAGCATTTTGGCTCTCTCACAGAATGGTAGAATGTGAGACGGACGGGCATTATACAATCTACGAAGACCACTCGGGAATGTCATTTGACTTAAGGGGTGTTTCAAAATAGATTTTGTTTTGAAATAATATGAAACAGAAATTTTCTGGCGTCTTAAATAAAGGGGCAACTGGTGACAAATAACATAAAGGCTTTCAATAGGAGAAGGAACGCACCGGAGCAGATCCTTAAAGCAGAATGGTGTACAGTATCCAGCCGACGTAAAACAGATGATCGCGCCGAACCATATACCATACACCCGTAGTCAATGCGCGAAAGGATGATTGCATCATAAATACGGAGTAGAGAGGTCCGATCGGCACCCCAGGATGTTCTGGAAAGTACTTTCAAAATATTTAACATTTTCTCACACTTCATTTGCAAATGCAAAATATGCGGAAGGAAGGTGAGCTTCCGATCGAATATCACTCCTAAAAACCGTATTTCGCTCACCACTGGGATAGGTATATTTAGAATATAAATATTCGGATCCGGGTGAATTATTCTCTTCCGGCAGAAGTGAACGCATCTACTCTTCTCAGGTGAGATTGCGTGCCCATTGTTGTTGCACCAAGCTACCACCTTATTTACTGCGTTTTGCAATTGTCGTTCTATGAGATTCATGTTGCTACCTTGACATGAGATCTGCAGATCGTCAACATAAAGAGTTCCATTAATAGATGGAGGCAAATGATTTAAAATTTGGCTCAGGTGAACTATAAAAAGTGTAACGCTGAGGACACTTCCTTGCGGAACTCCCTCAGCTTGAATAAAATGATTAGAGTAAAAGTTGCCAATTCGAACACGAAAAGTACGTCTTGATAAAAAGTTTTGTAAAAATATGGGTAAGTTACCCTAAAACCTAGATTAAAAAGTGTTGAAAGTATGCCGTAGCGCCATGTACGGTCGTATGCTTTCTCAATGTCGAAAAATATGGAAACTAGGTGGTTCATCCTCACAAAGGCATTGCGTATTTGGGTTTCCAGGAATACGAGGTTGTCAAAGGTAGACCGACCTCTACGGAAACCACTCTGCAACGGGGAGAGGCATCCTTGTTTCTCTAGTTCGAAAATTAGACGAGCATTGACCATGCGCTCGAAGGTCTTACAGAGGCAATTTGTAAGAGCAATCGGTCTGTAGTTCAGAGGAATTGAGGCTTCCTTGCCAGGTTTTAATATTGGGATCACAATAGCTTCGCGCCATTGTGAAGGGTACTTCTGTTCAATCCATATTCTGTTAAATAATAATAACAGATTCGAAAGGGAAGTTGCATTCAAATGGCGGAGCATATTATATGTGATCCCATCTGGCCCGGGACTGGTATCATGGACTTGAGACAAGGCCATTACCAATTCAATCATCCTGAAGTCACAATTATATGGAAGAGTACTTCGGGCATTGAAGCGCAAAGGCAACCGTTCCGCGCGATTCTTAATTGCCAGAAATTCAGGGCCGTAAGAATCTGTTGCTGCAACTTGTGCAAACGCTTGGCCGAGAATGTTAACAACGTCTAATGGGTTTGAATACTTCATATTACAGGTTTTTAAAACAGGAATAGAAGTTTCATTATAGATCCCATTAGCAGCCTTAACCTTTTTCCATAAAAGTTTACTCGAAGTAGAGGATGTGATGGATGAAACAAATTTAATCCATGACTCTCTATGACTACGACGCCGTATGCGGCGAGCTAGCGCTTTGGCTCTTTTAAAAGCGATCAAATTCTCAGTCGTAGGGTACCTTCTAAAAAGATTCAAGAGTTTCTTTTGGTTCTTATGACTGTCGCGACAAGCTTTATTCCACCACGGCCATTAAGGTTGGGGATTTAAAGATGAGTTCTTCAATATTGGACTGAGTTTTGATTAACATAGCGAAGAACCTATCGTTTTCGTTATCGAATTACAGAATTGTTTGATTTCATAATGCCATATCAGCGTACGCATATTTTCCCTATTTTTTCCTTTCATTTCCGATGTTAGTTTCAAATGCTCACCAATATATATATATATCATTTTATTTTTGTTAAAATAAAGTAAACATGATTTGTAAATAGTTATTAATTCATTTCATGTAGATCATGAGCCTTTCAAAGAGTCATATACAAAGGCAAATAACTTCTTAGAAAATTAATGATAATTTTTGGAATTCTTTTGGGAAATTGTAATTCTTGAATAATGTTTTCTTTTAATGTCAAAATTATGATCTTAAACCAAATAGCAGTAAAAATACTAAATGATTTTAAATATGACTGCTTGTTTTCACTATAGTATCTGCGTTTAATTTCTCATTATAAAATCCCGATTGCGTCATACATTTTCCCTTCTTTATTTTAAAGCTAAAAGTTTTTATCCAGTGCACACTCTCTTTTCAATTATTTTTGTTTGGTTTCAAAAGTTTCAGAAAATGTTAAACTGTGTCGAAGATAGAAGAAATGGTGCAAAAGCATTTTTGTTTACTTTTGATTTTGTACCATATTCAGCTTTTTTTCTTTTTACTCTATTCTTAATTTAACTTATTTACTGATAATAATTTTACTCTCAGAAAGTCTCATTCTTTTTTTTATGTATATATTTTTAAACTATTTGACTATTTTATGTGTATATTATTTAAACTATGTGCAATTATTTAAACTATGTGTATATATTTCTATCTATTTGACTAAATTCTTAAGGTAAAAGCAAAAGTTTTTTTTTTTTTTTTTTGCATATTTCTTTTCAAATGCTGTATAGACTATTTTTATATATACTTACTATTTCTCTTCATAGGCATCAATATTAATTAATGGTCCTTCATTATTATTTCTTTTTCAACTTCATTTTTTGGTCACATTTATGCAGCCCATATATTTTTGGTTTTCTTAGACTTTTTTATGATATCCTTTGTTTCATAACAACTTTGTGTCAATATTTATATGTTTTCTTATATAATAGATCATAAATAATTAACACGAATTTTAAATTAGAGTACTTGCTTTAACTTATTTACCTTTTTTTTTTTGTATTTTATCTTTGTTTGTCTTTAAAATATTGCAGATTTTTATTTAATTACCACTTTCTGTTCACATTTAAATCAGTTCTAATGTAAGGAATCAGAAAAAAAGTAACATGAATTATAAAGTGGGCCTTTGTTCATAAAGTCGAGAAATGTATCTTGATACAACAAATAATAAACTTATGGTATAAAATCAATGTTTTTTGCATCTTGCCACTTTCTGTTTCTATTTTTTATTCTTTTTGCTTGTTGCTGCTGCAACAGAATCTTAGATATCATTATTCTCAGTTTAATATTTTACTTCTGATTGTACCGTTCACTTAAAATGTTTGTATTAAAGAAAATACTTCTAAGACTATTTCTTTTAATTTCAAATATTTGAACATTTCTAAGTGTTATCAAGTCTGATGATGTTTCTCATTCGAATATATAATTTTCTCAACATTTTTATAGAATTAGAACTGAAAATATTGCTTTTTTAGGATCTAAGGTATTTGAAAATGTAAAGTTTATGTCTTTGGCCTATCAAGAAAAGTTTGATCAGTTGCTACTACATTTGAATTTTAATTATATCTAAAATCTGCTACATACTATTGTCAATGCAGAATCAATTCTGCTTTCTCCCTGATGAACTTAATATTTAATCTGTATTTCGAAAATCTGAGAATGAGATTTGATGTGTAAATTTTTAATTCTCTGAATTTTTAAAAATAATTATTTATGTCCTGATGTGTATGTGTTTTACATTTCTTTAACAATACTGCATGTTGAATTTAAACATTTTTTGCTTACCTTTTAAAGTTATAAAAAGTTATGAAAGGGACTTGGTTGAAATGCAAACTAATCTTAAGACATGAATGAGGTGTGTATATTTTTGTTTGTCTTTTATATTTTCAAGTTTTTTTATTGAATTACCACTTTGTGTTCATATTTAAATGTGTTCCAATGCAAGGGATGAGAAAAAAGTAACATGAATTATAAATTGGTCCTTTGACCTTGAATTGGAGAAATGTGTCTTGATACAACAAATCATGAATTTATGGCATAAAATCAATGTTTTTTGCTTCTTGACACTTTCTATTTGTATTTTTCATTCTTTATTCTTGTTGCAGCTGCAACAGAATATTAGATCTCATTATTCTCAGTTTAATATTTAATTTCTAATTGTACTATTCACTTAAAGTGTTTGTATTCTATATCTTTTTATTTCAAATGTTGGCGCATTTCTGTGTGTTAGTAAGACTGACTATGTTTCTCATTCCACTATATTCTTTTCTGAACCTTTTTATAAAATTAAAAACTGAAAATATTGCTTTTTTAGCATATAAGGTATTTGAAAATGTAAAGCTTAATTTTTTGGCATATCAAGAAAAGTATGTTCAGTTGTTATTACATTTGAATTTTAATTATATCTAAAATCTCTGTTACATACTAATGTCAATGCAGAATGAAATCTCCTTTTTCTCTGATAAACTTAATAATTAATCTGTATTTCGAAAAACTGAGAATGGGATTTGATGTGTAAATTATTAAGTCTCTGAATTTTTAAAAATAATTATTTATGTCCTGATGTGTATGTGTTTTACATTTCTTTAACAATACTGCATGTTGAATTTAAACATTTTTTTCTTTCCTTTCGTAGGTATAAAAAGTTATGAAAGTGACTTGGATGAAATGCAAACTAATCTTAAGACATGAATGAGGTGTGTATATTTTTGTTTCTTTCATATTTTCAAGGTTTTTTCATTAAATTACTACTTTGTGTTCATATTTAAATGTGTTCAAATGTAAGGGATGAGAAAAAAGTAACATGAATTATAAATTGGTCCTTTGACCTTGAGTTGGAGAAATGTGTCTTGATACAACAAATCCTGAATTTATGGCATAAAATCAATGTTTTTTGCTTCTTGACACTTTCTATTTGTATTTTTCATTCTTTATTCTTGTTGCAGCTGCAACAGAATATTAGATCTCATTATTCTCAGTTTAATATTTAACTTCTAATTGTACTGTTCACTTAAAATGTTTGTATTCTATATCTTTTGATTTCAAATATTGGAGCATTTCTGTGTGTTAGTAAGACTGACTATGTTTCTCATTCCAATATATACTTTTCTCAACCGTTTTATAGAATTAGAAACTGAAAATATTGCTTTTTTAGGATCTAAAGTATTTGAAAATGTAAAGTTTATTACTTTGGCCTATCAAGAAAAGTATGATAAGTTGTTATTACATTTGAATTTTAATTATATCTAAAATCTCTGTTACATACTAATGTCAATGCAGAATGAAATCTGCTTTCTCTCTAATAAACTTAATAATTAATCTGTATTTCGAAAAACTGAGAATGGGATTTGATGTGTAAATTTTTAAGTCTCTGAATTTTTAAAAATAATTATTTATGTCCTGATGTGTATGTGTTTTACATTTCTTTAACAATACTGCATGTTGAATTTAAACATTTTTTTCTTTCCTTTCATAGGTATAAAAAGTTATGAAAGGGACTTGGTTGAAATGCAAAGAGGGAGCTAAACTAATCTTAAGACATTAATCAGGTATGTATATTTTTGTTTGTGTTTCATATTTTCCAGTTTTTTTTTTATTTAATTAGCACTTTCTATTCATATTTAAATGTGTTCTAATGTAAGGGATCAGAAAAAAGTTACATGAATTATAAATTGGACCTTTGTTCATGAATTCGAGAATGTGTCTTGATACAACAAATCATGAATTTATGGCATAAAATCAATGTTTCTTGCTACTTGACACTTTCTGTTTGTAATTTTCATTCTTTATTCTTGTTGCTGCTTCAGCAGAATATTAGATCTCATAATTCTCAGTTTAATATTGTACTTCTAATTGTACTTTTTAATTAAAATGTTGGCAATAAAGAAAATACTTCTAAGTCTATTTGTTTTTATTTCAAATTTTCAATCATACCTTTGCGATATTAAGGCAAATTGTGTTTCTTCTTTGAGTACATTTTTTCTCCGTTTTTTGAAATTTAAAAACTGAAAATATTTATTCTTATACTGCTTAATATTAAAAAATGTAAAGTGTTATTGGGAGATTAAGAAAAGCTTGACAAATTGTTATTACAATTTGAATTTGAATTTTTGCTATAATCTCAGTTTTATTCTGATACTAATTTTTAATATTGATGTAAATTATTTATGTTTCTTAGTATCGTATAAAATATAACAGACAAATCCATTAAAATAGAGAATATACGAATTTAAATATTTGGCAAAGCAAAATTTAAATGAAGCTATATTTGCAGTATAATAAGAATATTTAGTCTTCAAGTATTAAAATCACTCATCATGCTAAAATAAAAGGAAATAATATTAATTTGCTAATAATATCTTAAATATTCATAGAACTTTTAAACAAATGTTGCAATAAAAAGGCAGAATGTAATTGACGTCAATAATTAAAAACTGAAATGTGTCTTGAATATCAATTTTTTTTTCCGACAAGTAAGTGAATTTTGCTTGAACTTGTTTCATTTGACACAATTTCAAATGATTATGTAATCTACATAAAGAGAAAACTTTATATTGCAATTGAATAAAACTGAATTTTCAAAACAAAAATTAAAAACTAATGAAGTTTTGACACCATATGAACAATAAATGAGATAATCAAGAATGTGTAATTTAAATCAATAATTGGAAAATAAAAATTTGTGTTGAACATCAGTTTTTATTCCAAGATCAAATGATTATGTAATCGGCATAGAGAAAAATTTTATATTGCAATGGAATGAAGTTGAATTTTAGTGGAATTCAAAACTAAGCATGATTTGTCACCAAATGAACAATTAAGGAGACATTGACTGAAAATGTGTTATATAATAATTAAGTAAATTATCTTTGATATGTGGTATCTGTCGAAATGTACCAAAGAAACAAGCTTATTGTGCTAAAAATTAAATATTCCAAATTCTTAGTAAATCAAAATTAAACAGATTTTAAAACATTATGCCAATCTGTTGATCTAGGAGCAAAATCAATCAGTTAGTTTAAGTTTTTAGTGGCATAAAGTCCAATTTAATATTTATGTAGATCATTTATGATACTTGGTATCATATAAAATGTGACAAATAATCAAATCCATTAAAAAAAGAGAGGATTTACCAAAACAAAATAAAAGTAAACAGCTATGAAATGTTAAAAAAAATAATAATAAGAGTCTTAATAATAAAAATTAGACTCATCATGCTGTAAATAAAATTAAATTATAGCAATTTACAAATAATTTCTTAAATATTCACACAATTATTAAACAGTTGTGTAAATAAAATGCAGAATGTAATTTTTGTCAATAATTGAAAAATGAAAATGTGTATTGAAGATCAGTTTTTATTTCAAGTTCAGATGAATATGTAATCTATGTAGAGAGATATCTTTATGTTGCAATAGAATTAAGCTGAATTTTTGCGAAATTAAAAACCAAGAACGATTTGACACCAAATGAACAATAAATGAAAGATTTAGTTATGATGTGTGATATAATAATTAATTATGTTTTATGGTATTGACAAAATGTAACAAAGAAATAGGATTATGGTGCAAAAAAAAAAAAAAAAATCTAATTTGTAGTAAATCAAAACTGAACAGATTTTTATAGAAAACCTCTCGTCTTTTAGCTTCTTTTAGAGAAGTACTGAAATTCAACTTACTTCAATGCCGATATTCTTCTGAGTCTTAATGGTATTCAGATGTAATTTTACGTATACGTACTTTCCTATACTTTGAATTATGGAAGAAGAAATATACTATATTTTGCGCATACACATTAAATTTTTTTCTTTCTGAAAAATAAAAGTCAGGATTATGTGGCCAAAGATGGATAACAACGACATCATTGAGGTGACGGAAGAATATAGAAAGAACTCCGGAACAACTTATGGAAATGTATTCTTTACCGCAGCAAGAAGTTGCAGAGGATATTTGATCTGGAAAGAAGAAAATAATAGCTTCAACAGAGCAGCAGCCTTCCAGTGAAATAAGGGAGATGCTGAAAGCTACTGTCTTATCACCCTGATAAGGTAGTAGCTATACACACTCCTAATTAATTTACGAATAATGCTGTGCATCATTTTCGACAAGTTTCGAAGCGTATCGTAAGACAAATGTCTTTAGACAGATTTCTTGTAATAAAAGCCATGCAATAAAAATAGTAATTTATATAATAATATATATATATATATTCTGAAACGGAATAGATTGTTCTATTTTGCATGGTTTTCTCTGGATTATTTTTTCCCCCGGTTTGCGCGCAACGAGGATGTAGCATTCTTTCCAGTAAGATTCTGTAATGAATTACACTTATTATGCAAGATACCACGGTACATGTTTCTTTAAATATATAAACAATATTCACAAAGTATATGATCAAATAAGTGATTTGATTATGATTTAAGACAATGAAGGAAAAAAAGAGACAAGTTAATTAACAAATTCGGATTCTGTTTCTTCAGCTGAATGTTAATTTTCACTTTGAAAAGCAATGTCCGGAATTTTTAATCGTCTTGATTTTTTTGTTTTTCTTTTGCTGTCGTTGTTTGTCTTAAATTATTTTTCACCATCTTTCATGTGTTAAAATTATTCATCATGATCCATTGCAGAATTAGAGCAAAGAGACATGCATCTGTTAGCAGCAGGAGAGCAGCGTAAAATAGAAGCAAACATTCTGATGAGAAATTAGATCAACATTAACTAATTATAAATTGCACAATAATTTTGCTCAAAATATAGAAAAGAAAATTTTAATATTTTTTATTTATTACTTTTTCTTGTGATCAGAAAGCAGATTTCTTATGATTTTCGAAAAAAAAAAAAAAAAATATCATTTACAAGCAGGAATATATTACATTCTACACACTTTGAATGCTGTTTTGGCTCAACTTCCCTAAAAGCATTCATATCTTCCTCGTAATGAGACATATATTTCAAATAGTGCCGCACACTTGTGCCGCCATCCATGAAATGAAAATAAAGCTTTGTGAAACTGAACTATAATAATCCAGCGGGTCTCAAAATATTTCTATTAATGCTGTATGCCATGAGAAAAATGAGGAGATTTAAGAGTCTCTTCAATAAATAAAGGGTATAGAAATTAGTCAAGTAATAACTTAAAAGAAATTTTAATTAAAAAATTCTATAAAAATTACATTCTTTAAGTAAACATGGGTTCCTCACATGCAAGCAAGGGAGCCGCACACAGACTGAAGAAAAACTCCGGAAATACTCTGTTTTCGGTGTCAGGGGTTGCCAGAATGTTCGCTTAAGGCAGAGATCTGTCATCCCATCCGGTGATGCATAACAGTGCGGGTGCTACAAGGGTTAATATAAAAATGTCTTAGGAGAGTTGCATTCAGTAACATATTCAGACAAAGAATCCGCAAAATATTTAATTTCATTCTTCTAAACAGGGCATTTAAAAATAATTCTTTACTTTTAATTTCAATAATTTTAATCCTTAAGTCTCTTTAAAGCTGAAATTGCGTAATACGATTAAGCAGCCTCGGCAGATCGGATCCATGAAACGAGTTTGTGAACTGAAAATTACAAACAACCCAGCCCTTTTTATTATTATTATTTATTTATCGAGACGAACTTAAGAGTCAGAATTGATAAACTATTTTTTTTATTCCTCTAAATGACGAATTTTCAAAATGCAGTTGAACATTTTGATTTGTCTTGTAAGTGTAAAATTTGCTTGTGCGTACGTATATATACACACACACAAACAAATGCAATTTTATGGGAGATCAATGAATATATATATATATATATATATATATATATATATATATATATTATATGATAACCCACGAAAAGTGAAATTAGTTTTATTTTCCAAAATACTAACTGTAGGAGAAAATTACGTTTCTTTCATTCATCTAACCACGCACAGTTTTAAGTTTTATATGCAAAATTTGCAGAGATATGCTCATTTTTAATTTTAGAAGGACTAATCGGCAATTTCAATGAAAACGTTTGTTTCTGAAACATTTATTCAAGAAATAAAAATTGTCACATTCAATTATTTTTCTAGTAGTACATCATCCAACTATCATAACCTAGAAGAAATTTACTAATAATGCATAAGATTGCTCATTATAATTAGTCTTTAGTTGCAACTTTGATTCTATAAAAAAAAAAGGTGGAAAAACTTGAGAAACTGAACATTTAATACATCTCGAAGAAGCACTAGAAAGCCGTCTAAGAAAATAAAATTATTTGCTTGCTCTCTAAAACAATGATATATTCAGTAATAAAGAAAGTTTAGATACGCTGAATATTTGTTTTGTATATAATCGTCATGCCGTCCTGGTTGTGGAAGAATATAATCATCGTTTTTTGAATCACTAGCATCCTTCTAGTAACTGTGTTTACAGAAAGAATTATATAGCAGGATCATTTCAGTTTATATTTTGGCTAATTTTTTAAATTACTCTCATGCTAATGCACGAATAATCAGTCCAAAACTCAACATTCTAGGACCGACAGTGTAGAATTTATTTCAACGTAATAACTGGCATCCATAGAGAATACACTCTGTCCTTGCATTTGTCTAGAATGTTGCAGTTGCGCCCAATCTTAGGTAAAATTAAAATCTCAATTATCTGAATATGGTGAAAAAAATCAAACATTTTCAAATTAAAGTAATATAATATTACAATGATGAAAAGAAACATAGTCAAATAATAGAATATTTACTATCATGAAAGAAAGAAATGTAATCAATGAACATTTTCTTTTTTCGAATAGCGTTCCTTTCAACTAGAAAAAAAAAAAATTATTTCAAAAAATGCTGCATTACACAGAAAAGCAAGGTTTTAACTAATAATTTCTCCGTGAAAATTTCTATCTATAAGTTAATATAATCTTAATACAAAATACACCTTCAATTCAATGATTGCGCATTTTAAGAACACTCAATTCAAACTGATTAGAAATAAACATTACGTTTAATTCAAAATGAAAAAATGATGAATCCAGCCTGAAGACTTCCTCAAGGATCACCCTCAGGCATTAGCGCTCTTTATATACAATGCATCATTTTTTATAGTCTATGTATTTTCTGTAGGCGGTTCAAGGTCACGTTTTTTACCTCGTTACTGATTGTTTGCGTCGCAACGCTGTGGCAGATAACAGTGTCTTTTTTCTTCAGTATCTCTTTTTCTTTTTCTTTTTTTTTTTTTTTCCTTGCCACAGCTGTTAATGCACCGCCAGCTTAATGTCCTTACTGAAACGTACTGGTGTGGGAAAAAAAAAAAACAAGCTTTGTCGAAACCATGGCAACGGACAAGGAGAAAGGGAGAATAGCAGTGCAAACGAGTTTCCTTGAAACGCCCACAGAAATTACACAGACTATAGTTTGGTTCAGAAAAAAATTTATTTTTAATTGAATTTCATAATTATAGCATTTATGATTAATTTCAATTCAAACCGATATTTAACTCATTAGATGTGGGATTATTCAATTATAAGTACAAATACCAAGAAGGATCGCAAAATTTATAATTTCTTTTTCGCCAAAACTGATATAATTTCATACAACAAAAGCATACCTGAAACAAATGGTACTAAATAGTATATGATAATGCGAAATAATTATTTCCCAGATTCGCAATGTTCTCAACCTTTAAAGTAGGCGTCTTGGTATCACAAATTTTGGACTGAATAATTTAAATATATGTTTCCGTAAGTGATGGATCATCCTCTTGAAATTTCAATAAATTTTTAATCAGAAATTCTCCAAAGAAAGGACACAGAGACTACTATTATCTTTTTCACCAGAACAGGATTATGAAAATTTCGCGATTTAGAAAGGGATTTATATTCGTTTAGTAAATATACCATCCCGTTTAGAATTGATCCTATGTATGTTGTTATATGGACATAGGAATTTTGAACCGTAATTAAATGATTAGAACGATACCACAGGAACACCGCACTTCATAGAGAACTTATTATTATCGAAAATTATATTGTACGGTCTAAATAACTATTTAATGTTATCTAAAAACGAGAGTAATAGGAATATTTGTGAGTTGGGCCTCCTATTTTTTCCCCCTCTAAGCAACTCCTTTCATTGTTTTATGTGTAAAAAACGAAATAAAATCTTTTCTTGCTCCGGCACGAAAGTTCCTGCTAAATGCCAATAACTATAATCTGACTAGAAAGAAGATTAGAACATTTAGTACCTGCTAATATTGATTATCGGAACTGACTGAAACCTTAATCACCTTAAATAATTTGAAATCTATTTAACAAAGAGGGCGTTTAAAATTTTTTTTCATTTTAAAGTTTTCAAAATTTAGTTTGAAATTATGCAAATAATTTCGATCTAAATATAATAATATTGTTTTTTATTAATATTTTAACAAACTCTTTTATTGATTATCAACTTAAATATCATTATTATATTAACTATCAATAATAAAATGCTTTGTCAGATTATGGAAATTTGCTACATAAAACAGCTCACACAAATAATTAAGATAAAAAAAATTACCTGATTTCCATTTCAGTTAGTCAGGTCTAATCTATAACTTTTCAGGAGGTTCGAATTTGACAAAACAAAGGCCCAAGAAAATTACGTTACCCGTTAAGAGCCTCTAAATGTTTTATCGGGGCCTAAGGAGACAGCTGAATACCCTCATATTCTCAGTGGTTTCCCTGAAATGGTGAAATATGGGAAAAGCAACAAAGGTCGTTATTACTTTTCATAGTTGTAAGGTTCTTATAAGCACTAATAATTTATGGTGAAGTTTGAAACAGCAACTTGAAGAGAATGAGCTAAAAAAATAATAAGTAAATTTATACAAATGTATACGGTACAAAGCGATGAAAACAAAAAAAGAAAAGAAATATGTAACCAACATTTGTGGTGAAACATATTCATTTCAGGATAGTGAATTGAACTGAAAAATAAAATACTACTTGTACACAATTACAATTTCAAATTATTTTTATATCTTGCAGTTATGACAGTTATAAATTTTATCTTAGTAATTAATATCTCAGTGATATTAAGATTGGGTTTGCTTAATATATCTTTCAAAACAGAGTACGTTCGGCAAAATTGTGGCAATCGTTTGCCATTAACGTTGGGGATTTAAAGATGATTTCTTCAGTATTGGACTGAGTTTTGATTAACATAGCGAAGAATCTATCGTTTTCGTTATCGAATTACAGAATTGTTTGATTTCATAATGCCATATGAGCGTACGCATATTTTCCCTATTTTTTCCTTTCATTTCCGATGTTAGTTTCAAATGCTCACCAATATATATATATATATATATATATATATTTCATTTTATTTTTGTTAAAATAAAGTAATCATGATTTGTAAATAATTATTAATTCATTTCATGTAGATCACGAGCCTTTCAAAGATTCATATACAAAGGCAAATAACTTCTTAGAAAATTAATGATAATTTTTGGAATTCTTTTGGGAAATTGTAATTCTTGAATAATGTTTTATTTTAATGTCAAAATTATGATCTTAAACCAAATAGCAGTAAAAATACGAAATGATTTTAAATACGACTGCTTGTTTTCACTATCGTATTTGCCTTGGAATTTCTCATTATAAAATCCTGATTGCATCATACATTTTCCCTTCTTTATTTTAAAGCTAAAAGTTTTTATCCAGTGCACACTCTCTTTTCAACTATTTTTATTGGTTTCAAAAGTTTCAGAAAGTGTTAAACTGTGTCGAAGATAGAAGAAACGGTGCAAAAGCATTTTTGTTTGCTTTTGATTTTGTACCATATTCAGCTTTTTTTCTTTTTACTCTATTCTTAATTTAACTTATTTATTGATAATAATGTTACTCTCTGAAAGTCTCATTCTTTTTTTTATGTATATATTTTTAAACTGTTTGACTATTTTATGTGTATAGTATTTAAACTGTGTGCAATTATTTAAACTATGTGTATATATTTCTATCTATTTGACTAAATTCTTAAGGTTAAAGGAAAAGTTTTTTTTTCTTTTTTTCTTTTTTTCTGCATATTTCTTTTCAAATGCTGTATAGACTATTTTTATATATACTTACTATTTCTCTTCATAGGCATCAATATTAATTAATGGTCCTTCATTATTATTTCTTTTTCAACTTCATTTTTTGGTCACATTTATGCAGCCCATATATTTTTGGTTTTCTTAGACTTTTTTATGATATCCTTTGTTTCATAAGAACTTTGTGTCAGATTTTATATGTTTTCTTATATAATAGATCAGAAATAATTAACACGAATTTTAAATTAGAGTACTTGCTTTAACTTATTTAACTTACTTTTTTTTTGTGTGTTTTATCTTTATTTGTCTTTAAAATATTGCAGATTTTTATTTAATTACCACTTTGTGTTCACATTTAAATCAGTTCTAATGCAAGGAATCAGAAAAAAAGTAACATGAATTATAAAGTGGGCCTTTGTTCATAAAGTCGAGAAATGTATCTTGATACAACAAATAATGAACTTATGGTATGAAATCAATGTTTTTTGCTTCTTGCCACTTTCTGTTTGTATTTTTTATTCTTTTTGCTTGTTGCTGCTACAGAATATAAGATATCGTTATTCTCAGTTTAATATTTTACTTCTGATTGTACCGTTCACTTAAAATGTTTGTATTAAAGAAAATACTTCTAAGACTATTTCTTTTAATTTCAAATATTTGAACATTTCGAAGTGTTATCAAGTCTGATTATGTTAGAATTAGAAACTGAAAATATTGCTTTTTTAGGATCTAAGGTATTTCAAAATGTACAGTTTATTTCATTGGCCTATCAAGAAAAGTATGATCAGTTGTTACTACATTTGAATTCTAATTATATCTAAAATCTCTGCTACATACTAATGTCAATGCAGAATGAATTCTGTTTTCTCTCTGATAAACTTAATAATTAATCTGTATTTTGAAAAACTGAGAATGGGATTTGATGTGTAAATTTTTAAGTCTCTGAATTTTTAAAAATAATTATTTATGTCCTGATGTGTATGTGTTTTACATTTTTTTAACAATACTGCATGTTGAATTTAAACATTTTTTTCTTTCCTTTCATAGGTATAAAAAGTTATGAAAGGGACTTGGTTGAAATGCAAACTAATCTTAAGACATGAATGAGGTGTGTATATTTTTGTTTGTCTTTCATATTTTCATGGGTTTTTTTTTTATTGAATTACAACTTTGTGTTCATATTTAAATGTGTTCTAATGTAAGGGATGATAAAAAGTAACATGAATTATAAATTGGTCCTTTGACCTTGAATTGGAGAAATGTGTCTTGATACAACAAATCATGAATTTATGGCATATAATCAATGTTTTTTGCTTCTTGACACTTTCTAATTGTATTTTTCATTCTTTATTCTTGTTGCAGCTGCAACAGAATATTAGATCTCATTATTCCCAGTTTAATATTTAACTTCTAATTGTACTGTTCACTTAAAATGTTTGTATTCTATATCTTTTGATTTCAAATATTGGAGCATTTCTGTGTGTTAGTAAGACTGACTATGTTTCTCATTCCACTATATTCTTTTCTGAACCTTTTTATAAAATTAAAAACTGAAAATATTGCTTTTTTAGCATATAAGGTATTTGAAAATGTAAATCTTAATTTTTTGGCATATCAAGAAAAGTATGTTCAGTTGTTATTACATTTGAAATTTATATATATCTAAAATCTCTGTTACATACTAATGTCAATGCAGAATGAAATCTGCTTTCTCTCTGATAAACTTAATAATTTATCTGTATTTCGAAAAACTGAGAATGGGATTTGATGTGTAAATTTTTAAGTCTCTGAATTTTTAAAAATAATTATTTATGTCCTGATGTGTATGTGTTTTACATTTCTTTAACAATACTGCATGTTGAATTTAAACATTTTTTTCTTTCCTTTCATAGGTATAAAAAGTTATGAAAGTTACTTGGTTGAAATGCAAACTAATCTTAAGACATGAATGAGGTGTGTATATTTCTGTTTGTCTTTCATATTTTCAAGTTTTTTTCATTAAATTACTACTTTGTGTTCATATTTAAATGTGTTCTAATGTACGGGATGATAAAAAGTAACATGAATTATAAATTGGTCCTTTGACCTTGAATTGGAGAAATGTGTCTTGATACACCAAATCATGAACTTAAGGCATATAATCAATGTTTTTTGCTTCTTGACACTTTCTAATTGTATTTTTCATCCTTTATTCTTGTTGCAGCTGCAACAGAATATTAGATCTCATTATTCTCAGTTTAATATTTAACTTTTAATTGTACTGTTTACTTAAAATGTTTGTATTCTATATTTTTTGATTTCAAATATTGGAGCATTTCTGTGTGTTAGTAAGACTGACTATGTTTCTCATTCCACTATATTCTTTTCTGAACCTTTTTATAAAATTAAAAACTGAAAATATTGCTTTTTTAGCATATAAGGTATTTGAAAATGTAAATCTTAATTTTTTGGCATATCAAGAAAAGTATGTTCAGTTGTTATTACATTTGAAATTTATATATATCTAAAATCTCTGTTACATACTAATGTCAATGCAGAATGAAATCTGCTTTCTCTCTGATAAACTTAATAATTTATCTGTATTTCGAAAAACTGAGAATGGGATTTGATGTGTAAATTTTTAAGTTTCTGAATTTTTAAAAATAATTATTTATGTCCTGATGTGTATGTGTTTTACATTTCTTTAACAATACTGCATGTTGAATTTAAACATTTTTTTCTTTCCTTTCATAGGTATAAAAAGTCATGAAAGGGACTTGGTTGAAATGCAAACTAATCTTAAGACATGAATGAGGTGTGTATATTTCTGTTTGTCTTTCATATTTTCAAGTTTTTTTCATTAAATTACTACTTTGTGTTCATATTTAAATGTGTTCTAATGTATGGGATGATAAAAAGTAACATGAATTATAAATTGGTCCTTTGACCTTGAATTGGAGAAATGTGTCTTGATACACCAAATCATGAACTTAAGGCATATAATCAATGTTTTTTGCTTCTTGACACTTTCTAATTGTATTTTTCATCCTTTATTCTTGTTGCAGCTGCAACAGAATATTAGATCTCATTATTCTCAGTTTAATATTTAACTTCTAATTGTACTGTTTACTTAAAATGTTTGTATTCTATATTTTTTGATTTCAAATATTGGAGCATTTCTGTGTGTTAGTAAGACTGACTATGTTTCTCATTCCACTATATTCTTTTCTGAACCTTTTTATAAAATTAAAAACTGAAAATATTGCTTTTTTAGCATATAAGGTATTTGAAAATGTAAATCTTAATTTTTTGGCATATCAAGAAAAGTATGTTCAGTTGTTATTACATTTGAAATTTATATATATCTAAAATCTCTGTTACATACTAATGTCAATGCAGAATGAAATCTGCTTTCTCTCTGATAAACTTAATAATTTATCTGTATTTCGAAAAACTGAGAATGGGATTTGATGTGTAAATTTTTAAGTTTCTGAATTTTTAAAAATAATTATTTATGTCCTGATGTGTATGTGTTTTACATTTCTTTAACAATACTGCATGTTGAATTTAAACATTTTTTTCTTTCCTTTCATAGGTATAAAAAGTCATGAAAGGGACTTGGTTGAAATGCAAACTAATCTTAAGACATGAATGAGGTGTGTATATTTCTGTTTGTCTTTCATATTTTCAAGTTTTTTTCATTAAATTACTACTTTGTGTTCATATTTAAATGTGTTCTAATGTATGGGATGATAAAAAGTAACATGAATTATAAATTGGTCCTTTGACCTTGAATTGGAGAAATGTGTCTTGATACAACAAATCATGAACTTAAGGCATATAATCAATGTTTTTTGCTTCTTGACACTTTCTAATTGTATTTTTCATCCTTTGTTCTTGTTGCAGCTGCAACAGAATATTAGATCTCATTATTCTCAGTTTAATATTTAACTTCTAATTGTACTGTTCACTTAAAATGTTTGTATTCTATATCTTTTGATTTCAAATATTGGAGCATTTCTGTGTGTTAGTAAGACTGACTATGTTTCTCATTCCACTATATTCTTTTCTGAACCTTTTTATAAAATTAAAAACTGAAAATATTGCTTTTTTAGCATATAAGGTATTTGAAAATGTAAATCTTAATTTTTTGGCATATCAAGAAAAGTATGTTCAGTTGTTATTACATTTGAAATTTATATATATCTAAAATCTCTGTTACATACTAATGTCAATGCAGAATGAAATCTGCTTTCTCTCTGATAAACTTAATAATTTATCTGTATTTCGAAAAACTGAGAATGGGATTTGATGTGTAAATTTTTAAGTCTCTGAATTTTTAAAAATAATTATTTATGTCCTGATGTGTATGTGTTTTACATTTCTTTAACAATACTGCATGTTGAATTTAAACATTTTTTTCTTTCCTTTCATAGGTATAAAAAGTTATGAAAGTTACTTGGTTGAAATGCAAACTAATCTTAAGACATGAATGAGGTGTGTATATTTCTGTTTGTCTTTCATATTTTCAAGTTTTTTTCATTAAATTACTACTTTGTGTTCATATTTAAATGTGTTCTAATGTACGGGATGCTAAAAAGTAACATGAATTATAAATTGGTCCTTTGACCTTGAATTGGAGAAATGTGTCTTGATACACCAAATCATGAACTTAAGGCATATAATCAATGTTTTTTGCTTCTTGACACTTTCTAATTGTATTTTTCATCCTTTATTCTTGTTGCAGCTGCAACAGAATATTAGATCTCATTATTCTCAGTTTAATATTTAACTTCTAATTGTACTGTTTACTTAAAATGTTTGTATTCTATATTTTTTGATTTCAAATATTGGAGCATTTCTGTGTGTTAGTAAGACTGACTATGTTTCTCATTCCACTATATTCTTTTCTGAACCTTTTTATAAAATTAAAAACTGAAAATATTGCTTTTTTAGCATATAAGGTATTTGAAAATGTAAATCTTAATTTTTTGGCATATCAAGAAAAGTATGTTCAGTTGTTATTACATTTGAAATTTATATATATCTAAAATCTCTGTTACATACTAATGTCAATGCAGAATGAAATCTGCTTTCTCTCTGATAAACTTAATAATTTATCTGTATTTCGAAAAACTGAGAATGGGATTTGATGTGTAAAATTTTAAGTCTCTGAATTTTTAAAAATAATTATTTATGTCCTGATGTGTATGTGTTTTACATTTCTTTAACAATACTGCATGTTGAATTTAAACATTTTTTTCTTTCCTTTCATAGGTATAAAAAGTTATGAAAGTTACTTGGTTGAAATGCAAACTAATCTTAAGACATGAATGAGGTGTGTATATTTCTGTTTGTCTTTCATATTTTCAAGTTTTTTTCATTAAATTACTACTTTGTGTTCATATTTAAATGTGTTCTAATGTACGGGATGCTAAAAAGTAACATGAATTATAAATTGGTCCTTTGACCTTGAATTGGAGAAATGTGTCTTGATACACCAAATCATGAACTTAAGGCATATAATCAATGTTTTTTGCTTCTTGACACTTTCTAATTGTATTTTTCATCCTTTATTCTTGTTGCAGCTGCAACAGAATATTAGATCTCATTATTCTCAGTTTAATATTTAACTTCTAATTGTACTGTTTACTTAAAATGTTTGTATTCTATATTTTTTGATTTCAAATATTGGAGCATTTCTGTGTGTTAGTAAGACTGACTATGTTTTTCATTCCACTATATTCTTTTCTGAACCTTTTTATAAAATTAAAAACTGAAAATATTGCTTTTTTAGCATATAAGGTATTTGAAAATGTAAATCTTAATTTTTTGGCATATCAAGAAAAGTATGTTCAGTTGTTATTACATTTGAAATTTATATATATCTAAAATCTCTGTTACATACTAATGTCAATGCAGAATGAAATCTGCTTTCTCTCTGATAAACTTAATAATTTATCTGTATTTCGAAAAACTGAGAATGGGATTTGATGTGTAAATTTTTAAGTCTCTGAATTTTTAAAAATAATTATTTATGTCCTGATGTGTATGTGTTTTACATTTCTTTAACAATACTGCATGTTGAATTTAAACATTTTTTTCTTTCCTTTCATAGGTATAAAAAGTTATGAAAGTTACTTGGTTGAAATGCAAACTAATCTTAAGACATGAATGAGGTGTGTATATTTCTGTTTGTCTTTCATATTTTCAAGTTTTTTTCATTAAATTACTACTTTGTGTTCATATTTAAATGTGTTCTAATGTACGGGATGATAAAAAGTAACATGAATTATAAATTGGTCCTTTGACCTTGAATTGGAGAAATGTGTCTTGATACACCAAATCATGAACTTAAGGCATATAATCAATGTTTTTTGCTTCTTGACACTTTCTAATTGTATTTTTCATCCTTTATTCTTGTTGCAGCTGCAACAGAATATTAGATCTCATTATTCTCAGTTTAATATTTAACTTCTAATTGTACTGTTTACTTAAAATGTTTGTATTCTATATTTTTTGATTTCAAATATTGGAGCATTTCTGTGTGTTAGTAAGACTGACTATGTTTCTCATTCCACTATATTCTTTTCTGAACCTTTTTATAAAATTAAAAACTGAAAATATTGCTTTTTTAGCATATAAGGTATTTGAAAATGTAAATCTTAATTTTTTGGCATATCAAGAAAAGTATGTTCAGTTGTTATTACATTTGAAATTTATATATATCTAAAATCTCTGTTACATACTAATGTCAATGCAGAATGAAATCTGCTTTCTCTCTGATAAACTTAATAATTTATCTGTATTTCGAAAAACTGAGAATGGGATTTGATGTGTAAATTTTTAAGTCTCTGAATTTTTAAAAATAATTATTTATGTCCTGATGTGTATGTGTTTTACATTTCTTTAACAATACTGCATGTTGAATTTAAACATTTTTTTCTTTCCTTTCATAGGTATAAAAAGTTATGAAAGTTACTTGGTTGAAATGCAAACTAATCTTAAGACATGAATGAGGTGTGTATATTTCTGTTTGTCTTTCATATTTTCAAGTTTTTTTCATTAAATTACTACTTTGTGTTCATATTTAAATGTGTTCTAATGTACGGGATGCTAAAAAGTAACATGAATTATAAATTGGTCCTTTGACCTTGAATTGGAGAAATGTGTCTTGATACACCAAATCATGAACTTAAGGCATATAATCAATGTTTTTTGCTTCTTGACACTTTCTAATTGTATTTTTCATCCTTTATTCTTGTTGCAGCTGCAACAGAATATTAGATCTCATTATTCTCAGTTTAATATTTAACTTCTAATTGTACTGTTTACTTAAAATGTTTGTATTCTATATTTTTTGATTTCAAATATTGGAGCATTTCTGTGTGTTAGTAAGACTGACTATGTTTCTCATTCCACTATATTCTTTTCTGAACCTTTTTATAAAATTAAAAACTGAAAATATTGCTTTTTTAGCATATAAGGTATTTGAAAATGTAAATCTTAATTTTTTGGCATATCAAGAAAAGTATGTTCAGTTGTTATTACATTTGAAATTTATATATATCTAAAATCTCTGTTACATACTAATGTCAATGCAGAATGAAATCTGCTTTCTCTCTGATAAACTTAATAATTTATCTGTATTTCGAAAAACTGAGAATGGGATTTGATGTGTAAATTTTTAAGTCTCTGAATTTTTAAAAATAATTATTTATGTCCTGATGTGTATGTGTTTTACATTTCTTTAACAATACTGCATGTTGAATTTAAACATTTTTTTCTTTCCTTTCATAGGTATAAAAAGTTATGAAAGTTACTTGGTTGAAATGCAAACTAATCTTAAGACATGAATGAGGTGTGTATATTTCTGTTTGTCTTTCATATTTTCAAGTTTTTTTCATTAAATTACTACTTTGTGTTCATATTTAAATGTGTTCTAATGTACGGGATGCTAAAAAGTAACATGAATTATAAATTGGTCCTTTGACCTTGAATTGGAGAAATGTGTCTTGATACACCAAATCATGAACTTAAGGCATATAATCAATGTTTTTTGCTTCTTGACACTTTCTAATTGTATTTTTCATCCTTTATTCTTGTTGCAGCTGCAACAGAATATTAGATCTCATTATTCTCAGTTTAATATTTAACTTCTAATTGTACTGTTTACTTAAAATGTTTGTATTCTATATTTTTTGATTTCAAATATTGGAGCATTTCTGTGTGTTAGTAAGACTGACTATGTTTTTCATTCCACTATATTCTTTTCTGAACCTTTTTATAAAATTAAAAACTGAAAATATTGCTTTTTTAGCATATAAGGTATTTGAAAATGTAAATCTTAATTTTTTGGCATATCAAGAAAAGTATGTTCAGTTGTTATTACATTTGAAATTTATATATATCTAAAATCTCTGTTACATACTAATGTCAATGCAGAATGAAATCTGCTTTCTCTCTGATAAACTTAATAATTTATCTGTATTTCGAAAAACTGAGAATGGGATTTGATGTGTAAATTTTTAAGTCTCTGAATTTTTAAAAATAATTATTTATGTCCTGATGTGTATGTGTTTTACATTTCTTTAACAATACTGCATGTTGAATTTAAACATTTTTTTCTTTCCTTTCATAGGTATAAAAAGTTATGAAAGTTACTTGGTTGAAATGCAAACTAATCTTAAGACATGAATGAGGTGTGTATATTTCTGTTTGTCTTTCATATTTTCAAGTTTTTTTCATTAAATTACTACTTTGTGTTCATATTTAAATGTGTTCTAATGTACGGGATGATAAAAAGTAACATGAATTATAAATTGGTCCTTTGACCTTGAATTGGAGAAATGTGTCTTGATACACCAAATCATGAACTTAAGGCATATAATCAATGTTTTTTGCTTCTTGACACTTTCTAATTGTATTTTTCATCCTTTATTCTTGTTGCAGCTGCAACAGAATATTAGATCTCATTATTCTCAGTTTAATATTTAACTTCTAATTGTACTGTTTACTTAAAATGTTTGTATTCTATATTTTTTGATTTCAAATATTGGAGCATTTCTGTGTGTTAGTAAGACTGACTATGTTTCTCATTCCACTATATTCTTTTCTGAACCTTTTTATAAAATTAAAAACTGAAAATATTGCTTTTTTAGCATATAAGGTATTTGAAAATGTAAATCTTAATTTTTTGGCATATCAAGAAAAGTATGTTCAGTTGTTATTACATTTGAAATTTATATATATCTAAAATCTCTGTTACATACTAATGTCAATGCAGAATGAAATCTGCTTTCTCTCTGATAAACTTAATAATTTATCTGTATTTCGAAAAACTGAGAATGGGATTTGATGTGTAAATTTTTAAGTTTCTGAATTTTTAAAAATCATTATTTATGTCCTGATGTGTATGTGTTTTACATTTCTTTAACAATACTGCATGTTGAATTTAAACATTTTTTTCTTTCCTTTCATAGGTATAAAAAGTCATGAAAGGGACTTGGTTGAAATGCAAACTAATCTTAAGACATGAATGAGGTGTGTATATTTCTGTTTGTCTTTCATATTTTCAAGTTTTTTTCATTAAATTACTACTTTGTGTTCATATTTAAATGTGTTCTAATGTATGGGATGATAAAAAGTAACATGAATTATAAATTGGTCCTTTGACCTTGAATTGGAGAAATGTGTCTTGATACACCAAATCATGAACTTAAGGCATATAATCAATGTTTTTTGCTTCTTGACACTTTCTAATTGTATTTTTCATCCTTTATTCTTGTTGCAGCTGCAACAGAATATTAGATCTCATTATTCTCAGTTTAATATTTAACTTCTAATTGTACTGTTTACTTAAAATGTTTGTATTCTATATTTTTTGATTTCAAATATTGGAGCATTTCTGTGTGTTAGTAAGACTGACTATGTTTCTCATTCCACTATATTCTTTTCTGAACCTTTTTATAAAATTAAAAACTGAAAATATTGCTTTTTTAGCATATAAGGTATTTGAAAATGTAAATCTTAATTTTTTGGCATATCAAGAAAAGTATGTTCAGTTGTTATTACATTTGAAATTTATATATATCTAAAATCTCTGTTACATACTAATGTCAATGCAGAATGAAATCTGCTTTCTCTCTGATAAACTTAATAATTTATCTGTATTTCGAAAAACTGAGAATGGGATTTGATGTGTAAATTTTTAAGTTTCTGAATTTTTAAAAATCATTATTTATGTCCTGATGTGTATGTGTTTTACATTTCTTTAACAATACTGCATGTTGAATTTAAACATTTTTTTCTTTCCTTTCATAGGTATAAAAAGTCATGAAAGGGACTTGGTTGAAATGCAAACTAATCTTAAGACATGAATGAGGTGTGTATATTTCTGTTTGTCTTTCATATTTTCAAGTTTTTTTCATTAAATTACTACTTTGTGTTCATATTTAAATGTGTTCTAATGTATGGGATGATAAAAAGTAACATGAATTATAAATTGGTCCTTTGACCTTGAATTGGAGAAATGTGTCTTGATACACCAAATCATGAACTTAAGGCATATAATCAATGTTTTTTGCTTCTTGACACTTTCTAATTGTATTTTTCATCCTTTATTCTTGTTGCAGCTGCAACAGAATATTAGATCTCATTATTCTCAGTTTAATATTTAACTTCTAATTGTACTGTTTACTTAAAATGTTTGTATTCTATATTTTTTGATTTCAAATATTGGAGCATTTCTGTGTGTTAGTAAGACTGACTATGTTTCTCATTCCACTATATTCTTTTCTGAACCTTTTTATAAAATTAAAAACTGAAAATATTGCTTTTTTAGCATATAAGGTATTTGAAAATGTAAATCTTAATTTTTTGGCATATCAAGAAAAGTATGTTCAGTTGTTATTACATTTGAAATTTATATATATCTAAAATCTCTGTTACATACTAATGTCAATGCAGAATGAAATCTGCTTTCTCTCTGATAAACTTAATAATTTATCTGTATTTCGAAAAACTGAGAATGGGATTTGATGTGTAAATTTTTAAGTTTCTGAATTTTTAAAAATAATTATTTATGTCCTGATGTGTATGTGTTTTACATTTCTTTAACAATACTGCATGTTGAATTTAAACATTTTTTTCTTTCCTTTCATAGGTATAAAAAGTCATGAAAGGGACTTGGTTGAAATGCAAACTAATCTTAAGACATGAATGAGGTGTGTATATTTCTGTTTGTCTTTCATATTTTCAAGTTTTTTTCATTAAATTACTACTTTGTGTTCATATTTAAATGTGTTCTAATGTATGGGATGATAAAAAGTAACATGAATTATAAATTGGTCCTTTGACCTTGAATTGGAGAAATGTGTCTTGATACAACAAATCATGAACTTAAGGCATATAATCAATGTTTTTTGCTTCTTGACACTTTCTAATTGTATTTTTCATCCTTTGTTCTTGTTGCAGCTGCAACAGAATATTAGATCTCATTATTCTCAGTTTAATATTTAACTTCTAATTGTACTGTTCACTTAAAATGTTTGTATTCTATATCTTTTGATTTCAAATATTGGAGCATTTCTGTGTGTTAGTAAGACTGACTATGTTTCTCATTCCACTATATTCTTTTCTGAACCTTTTTATAAAATTAAAAACTGAAAATATTGCTTTTTTAGCATATAAGGTATTTGAAAATGTAAATCTTAATTTTTTGGCATATCAAGAAAAGTATGTTCAGTTGTTATTACATTTGAAATTTATATATATCTAAAATCTCTGTTACATACTAATGTCAATGCAGAATGAAATCTGCTTTCTCTCTGATAAACTTAATAATTTATCTGTATTTCGAAAAACTGAGAATGGGATTTGATGTGTAAATTTTTAAGTCTCTGAATTTTTAAAAATAATTATTTATGTCCTGATGTGTATGTGTTTTACATTTCTTTAACAATACTGCATGTTGAATTTAAACATTTTTTTCTTTCCTTTCATAGGTATAAAAAGTCATGAAAGGGACTTGGTTGAAATGCAAACTAATCTTAAGACATGAATGAGGTGTGTATATTTCTGTTTGTCTTTCATATTTTCAAGTTTTTTTCATTAAATTACTACTTTGTGTTCATATTTAAATGTGTTCTAATGTACGGGATGCTAAAAAGTAACATGAATTATAAATTGGTCCTTTGACCTTGAATTGGAGAAATGTGTCTTGATACACCAAATCATGAACTTAAGGCATATAATCAATGTTTTTTGCTTCTTGACACTTTCTAATTGTATTTTTCATCCTTTATTCTTGTTGCAGCTGCAACAGAATATTAGATCTCATTATTCTCAGTTTAATATTTAACTTCTAATTGTACTGTTTACTTAAAATGTTTGTATTCTATATTTTTTGATTTCAAATATTGGAGCATTTCTGTGTGTTAGTAAGACTGACTATGTTTCTCATTCCACTATATTCTTTTCTGAACCTTTTTATAAAATTAAAAACTGAAAATATTGCTTTTTTAGCATATAAGGTATTTGAAAATGTAAATCTTAATTTTTTGGCATATCAAGAAAAGTATGTTCAGTTGTTATTACATTTGAAATTTATATATATCTAAAATCTCTGTTACATACTAATGTCAATGCAGAATGAAATCTGCTTTCTCTCTGATAAACTTAATAATAATCCGTATTTCGAAAATCTGAGAATGGGATTTGATGTGTAAATTTTTAAGTCTCTGAATTTTAAAAAATAATTATTTATGTCCTGATGTTTATGTGTTTTATATTTCTTTAACAATACTGCATGTTGAATTTAAAATTTTTTTTCTTTCTTTTCATAGGTATAAAAAGTTATGAAAGGGACTTGGTTAAAATGCAAACTAATCTTAAGACATGAATGAGGTGTGTATATTTCTGTTTGTCTTTCATATTTTCAAGTTTTTTTCATTAAATTACTACTTTGTGTTCATATTTAAATGTGTTCTAATGTACGGGATGATAAAAAGTAACATGAATTATAAATTGGTCCTTTGACCTTGAATTGGAGAAATGTGTCTTGATACAACAAATCATGAACTTAAGGCATATAATCAATGTTTTTTGCTTCTTGACACGTTCTAATTGTATTTTTCATCCTTTATTCTTGTTGCAGCTGCAACAGAATATTAGATCTCATTATTCTCAGTTTAATATTTAACTTCTAATTGTACTGTTTACTTAAAATGTTTGTATTCTATATTTTTTGATTTCAAATATTGGAGCATTTCTGTGTGTTAGTAAGACTGACTATGTTTCTCATTCCACTATAATCATTTCTGAACCTTTTTATAAAATTAAAAACTGAAAATATTGCTTTTTTAGCATATAAGGTATTTGAAAATGTAAATCTTAATTTTTTGGCATATCAAGAAAAGTATGTTCAGTTGTTATTACATTTGAAATTTATATATATCTAAAATCTCTGTTACATACTAATGTCAATGCAGAATGAAATCTGCTTTCTGTCTGATAAACTTAATAATAATCCGTATTTCGAAAATCTGAGAATGGGATTTGATGTGTAAATTTTTAAGTCTCTGAATTTTAAAAAATAATTATTTATGTCCTGATGTTTATGTGTTTTATATTTCTTTAACAATACTGCATGTTGAATTTAAAATTTTTTTTCTTTCTTTTCATAGGTATAAAAAGTTATGAAAGGGACTTGGTTAAAATGCAAACTAATCTTAAGACATGAATGAGGTGTGTATATTTCTGTTTGTCTTTCATATTTTCAAGTTTTTTTCATTAAATTACTACTTTGTGTTCATATTTAAATGTGTTCTAATGTACGGGATGATAAAAAGTAACATGAATTATAAATTGGTCCTTTGACCTTGAATTGGAGAAATGTGTCTTGATACAACAAATCATGAACTTAAGGCATATAATCAATGTTTTTTGCTTCTTGACACGTTCTAATTGTATTTTTCATCCTTTATTCTTGTTGCAGCTGCAACAGAATATTAGATCTCATTATTCTCAGTTTAATATTTAACTTCTAATTGTACTGTTTACTTAAAATGTTTGTATTCTATATTTTTTGATTTCAAATATTGGAGCATTTCTGTGTGTTAGTAAGACTGACTATGTTTCTCATTCCACTATAATCATTTCTGAACCTTTTTATAAAATTAAAAACTGAAAATATTGCTTTTTTAGCATATAAGGTATTTGAAAATGTAAATCTTAATTTTTTGGCATATCAAGAAAAGTATGTTCAGTTGTTATTACATTTGAAATTTATATATATCTAAAATCTCTGTTACATACTAATGTCAATGCAGAATGAAATCTGCTTTCTCTCTGATAAACTTAATAATTTATTTGTATTTCGAAAAACTGAGAATGGGATTTGATGTGTAAATTTTTAAGTCTCTGAATTTTTAAAAATAATTATTTATGTCCTGATGTGTATGTGTTTTACATTTCTTTAACAATACTGCATGTTGAATTTAAACATTTTTTTCTTTCCTTTCATAGGTATAAAAAGTTATGAAAGTTACTTGGTTGAAATGCAAACTAATCTTAAGACATGAATGAGGTGTGTATATTTCTGTTTGTCTTTCATATTTTCAAATTTTTTTCATTAAATTACTACTTTGTGTTCATATTTAAATGTGTTCTAATGTACGGGATGATAAAAAGTAACATGAATTATAAATTGGTCCTTTGACCTTGAATTGGAGAAATGTGTCTTGATACAACAAATCATGAACTTAAGGCATATAATCAATGTTTTTTGCTTCTAGACACGTTCTAATTGTATTTTTCATCCTTTATTCTTGTTGCAGCTGCAACAGAATATTAGATCTCATTATTCTCAGTTTAATATTTAACTTCTAATTGTACTGTTTACTTAAAATGTTTGTATTCTATATTTTTTGATTTCAAATATTGGAGCATTTCTGTGTGTTAGTAAGACTGACTATGTTTCTCATTCCACTATATTCTTTTCTGAACCTTTTTATAAAATTAAAAACTGAAAATATTGCTTTTTTAGCATATAAGGTATTTGAAAATGTAAATCTTAATTTTTTGGCATATCAAGAAAAGTATGTTCAGTTGTTATTACATTTGAAATTTATATATATCTAAAATCTCTGTTACATACTAATGTCAATGCAGAATGAAATCTGCTTTCTCTCTGATAAACTTAATAATTTATCTGTATTTCGAAAAACTGAGAATGGGATTTGATGTGTAAATTTTTAAGTCTCTGAATTTTTAAAAATAATTATTTATGTCCTGATGTGTATGTGTTTTACATTTCTTTAACAATACTGCATGTTGAATTTAAACATTTTTTTCTTTCCTTTCATAGGTATAAAAAGTTATGAAAGTTACTTGGTTGAAATGCAAACTAATCTTAAGACATGAATGAGGTGTGTATATTTCTGTTTGTCTTTCATATTTTCAAGTTTTTTTCTTTAAATTACTACTTTGTGTTCATATTTAAATGTGTTCTAATGTACGGGATGCTAAAAAGTAACATGAATTATAAATTGGTCCTTTGACCTTGAATTGGAGAAATGTGTCTTGATACACCAAATCATGAACTTAAGGCATATAATCAATGTTTTTTGCTTCTTGACACTTTCTAATTGTATTTTTCATCCTTTATTCTTGTTGCAGCTGCAACAGAATATTAGATCTCATTATTCTCAGTTTAATATTTAACTTCTAATTGTACTGTTTACTTAAAATGTTTGTATTCTATATTTTTTGATTTCAAATATTGGAGCATTTCTGTGTGTTAGTAAGACTGACTATGTTTCTCATTCCACTATATTCTTTTCTGAACCTTTTTATAAAATTAAAAACTGAAAATATTGCTTTTTTAGCATATAAGGTATTTGAAAATGTAAATCTTAATTTTTTGGCATATCAAGAAAAGTATGTTCAGTTGTTATTACATTTGAAATTTATATATATCTAAAATCTCTGTTACATACTAATGTCAATGCAGAATGAAATCTGCTTTCTGTCTGATAAACTTAATAATAATCCGTATTTCGAAAATCTGAGAATGGGATTTGATGTGTAAATTTTTAAGTCTCTGAATTTTAAAAAATAATTATTTATGTCCTGATGTTTATGTGTTTTATATTTCTTTAACAATACTGCATGTTGAATTTAAAATTTTTTTTCTTTCTTTTCATAGGTATAAAAAGTTATGAAAGGGACTTGGTTAAAATGCAAACTAATCTTAAGACATGAATGAGGTGTGTATATTTCTGTTTGTCTTTCATATTTTCAAGTTTTTTTCATTAAATTACTACTTTGTGTTCATATTTAAATGTGTTCTAATGTACGGGATGATAAAAAGTAACATGAATTATAAATTGGTCCTTTGACCTTGAATTGGAGAAATGTGTCTTGATACAACAAATCATGAACTTAAGGCATATAATCAATGTTTTTTGCTTCTTGACACGTTCTAATTGTATTTTTCATCCTTTATTCTTGTTGCAGCTGCAACAGAATATTAGATCTCATTATTCTCAGTTTAATATTTAACTTCTAATTGTACTGTTTACTTAAAATGTTTGTATTCTATATTTTTTGATTTCAAATATTGGAGCATTTCTGTGTGTTAGTAAGACTGACTATGTTTCTCATTCCACTATAATCATTTCTGAACCTTTTTATAAAATTAAAAACTGAAAATATTGCTTTTTTAGCATATAAGGTATTTGAAAATGTAAATCTTAATTTTTTGGCATATCAAGAAAAGTATGTTCAGTTGTTATTACATTTGAAATTTATATATATCTAAAATCTCTGTTACATACTAATGTCAATGCAGAATGAAATCTGCTTTCTCTCTGATAAACTTAATAATTTATTTGTATTTCGAAAAACTGAGAATGGGATTTGATGTGTAAATTTTTAAGTCTCTGAATTTTTAAAAATAATTATTTATGTCCTGATGTGTATGTGTTTTACATTTCTTTAACAATACTGCATGTTGAATTTAAACATTTTTTTCTTTCCTTTCATAGGTATAAAAAGTTATGAAAGTTACTTGGTTGAAATGCAAACTAATCTTAAGACATGAATGAGGTGTGTATATTTCTGTTTGTCTTTCATATTTTCAAATTTTTTTCATTAAATTACTACTTTGTGTTCATATTTAAATGTGTTCTAATGTACGGGATGATAAAAAGTAACATGAATTATAAATTGGTCCTTTGACCTTGAATTGGAGAAATGTGTCTTGATACAACAAATCATGAACTTAAGGCATATAATCAATGTTTTTTGCTTCTAGACACGTTCTAATTGTATTTTTCATCCTTTATTCTTGTTGCAGCTGCAACAGAATATTAGATCTCATTATTCTCAGTTTAATATTTAACTTCTAATTGTACTGTTTACTTAAAATGTTTGTATTCTATATTTTTTGATTTCAAATATTGGAGCATTTCTGTGTGTTAGTAAGACTGACTATGTTTCTCATTCCACTATATTCTTTTCTGAACCTTTTTATAAAATTAAAAACTGAAAATATTGCTTTTTTAGCATATAAGGTATTTGAAAATGTAAATCTTAATTTTTTGGCATATCAAGAAAAGTATGTTCAGTTGTTATTACATTTGAAATTTATATATATCTAAAATCTCTGTTACATACTAATGTCAATGCAGAATGAAATCTGCTTTCTCTCTGATAAACTTAATAATTTATCTGTATTTCGAAAAACTGAGAATGGGATTTGATGTGTAAATTTTTAAGTCTCTGAATTTTTAAAAATAATTATTTATGTCCTGATGTGTATGTGTTTTACATTTCTTTAACAATACTGCATGTTGAATTTAAACATTTTTTTCTTTCCTTTCATAGGTATAAAAAGTTATGAAAGTTACTTGGTTGAAATGCAAACTAATCTTAAGACATGAATGAGGTGTGTATATTTCTGTTTGTCTTTCATATTTTCAAGTTTTTTTCTTTAAATTACTACTTTGTGTTCATATTTAAATGTGTTCTAATGTACGGGATGCTAAAAAGTAACATGAATTATAAATTGGTCCTTTGACCTTGAATTGGAGAAATGTGTCTTGATACACCAAATCATGAACTTAAGGCATATAATCAATGTTTTTTGCTTCTTGACACTTTCTAATTGTATTTTTCATCCTTTATTCTTGTTGCAGCTGCAACAGAATATTAGATCTCATTATTCTCAGTTTAATATTTAACTTCTAATTGTACTGTTTACTTAAAATGTTTGTATTCTATATTTTTTGATTTCAAATATTGGAGCATTTCTGTGTGTTAGTAAGACTGACTATGTTTCTCATTCCACTATATTCTTTTCTGAACCTTTTTATAAAATTAAAAACTGAAAATATTGCTTTTTTAGCATATAAGGTATTTGAAAATGTAAATCTTAATTTTTTGGCATATCAAGAAAAGTATGTTCAGTTGTTATTACATTTGAAATTTATATATATCTAAAATCTCTGTTACATACTAATGTCAATGCAGAATGAAATCTGCTTTCTCTCTGATAAACTTAATAATAATCCGTATTTCGAAAATCTGAGAATGGGATTTGATGTGTAAATTTTTAAGTCTCTGAATTTTAAAAAATAATTATTTATGTCCTGATGTTTATGTGTTTTATATTTCTTTAACAATACTGCATGTTGAATTTAAAATTTTTTTTCTTTCTTTTCATAGGTATAAAAAGTTATGAAAGGGACTTGGTTAAAATGCAAACTAATCTTAAGACATGAATGAGGTGTGTATATTTCTGTTTGTCTTTCATATTTTCAAGTTTTTTTCATTAAATTACTACTTTGTGTTCATATTTAAATGTGTTCTAATGTACGGGATGATAAAAAGTAACATGAATTATAAATTGGTCCTTTGACCTTGAATTGGAGAAATGTGTCTTGATACAACAAATCATGAACTTAAGGCATATAATCAATGTTTCTTGCTTCTTGACACTTTCTAATTGTATTTTTCATCCTTTATTCTTGTTGCAGCTGCAACAGAATATTAGATCTCATTATTCTCAGTTTAATATTTAACTTCTAATTGTACTGTTTACTTAAAATGTTTGTATTCTATATTTTTTGATTTCAAATATTGGAGCATTTCTGTGTGTTAGTAAGACTGACTATGTTTCTCATTCCACTATAATCATTTCTGAACCTTTTTATAAAATTAAAAACTGAAAATATTGCTTTTTTAGCATATAAGGTATTTGAAAATGTAAATCTTAATTTTTTGGCATATCAAGAAAAGTATGTTCAGTTGTTATTACATTTGAAATTTATATATATCTAAAATCTCTGTTACATACTAATGTCAATGCAGAATGAAATCTGCTTTCTCTCTGATAAACTTAATAATTTATTTGTATTTCGAAAAACTGAGAATGGGATTTGATGTGTAAATTTTTAAGTCTCTGAATTTTTAAAAATAATTATTTATGTCCTGATGTGTATGTGTTTTACATTTCTTTAACAATACTGCATGTTGAATTTAAACATTTTTTTCTTTCCTTTCATAGGTATAAAAAGTTATGAAAGTTACTTGGTTGAAATGCAAACTAATCTTAAGACATGAATGAGGTGTGTTTATTTCTGTTTGTCTTTCATATTTTCAAGTTTTTTTCATTAAATTACTACTTTGTGTTCATATTTAAATGTGTTCTAATGTACGGGATGATAAAAAGTAACATGAATTATAAATTGGTCCTTTGACCTTGAATTGGAGAAATGTGTCTTGATACAACAAATCATGAACTTAAGGCATATAATCAATGTTTTTTGCTTCTTGACACGTTCTAATTGTATTTTTCATCCTTTATACTTGTTGCAGCTGCAACAGAATATTAGATCTCATTATTCTCAGTTTAATATTTAACTTCTAATTGTACTGTTTACTTAAAATGTTTGTATTCTATATTTTTTGATTTCAAATATTGGAGCATTTCTGTGTGTTAGTAAGACTGACTATGTTTCTCATTCCACTATAATCATTTCTGAACCTTTTTATAAAATTAAAAACTGAAAATATTGCTTTTTTAGCATATAAGGTATTTGAAAATGTAAATCTTAATTTTTTGGCATATCAAGAAAAGTATGTTCAGTTGTTATTACATTTGAAATTTATATATATCTAAAATCTCTGTTACATACTAATGTCAATGCAGAATGAAATCTGCTTTCTCTCTGATAAACTTAATAATTTATCTGTATTTCGAAAAACTGAGAATGGGATTTGATGTGTAAATTTTTAAGTTTCTGAATTTTTAAAAATAATTATTTATGTCCTGATGTGTATGTGTTTTACATTTCTTTAACAATACTGCATGTTGAATTTAAACATTTTTTTCTTTCCTTTCATAGGTATAAAAAGTCATGAAAGGGACTTGGTTGAAATGCAAACTAATCTTAAGACATGAATGAGGTGTGTATATTTCTGTTTGTCTTTCATATTTTCAAGTTTTTTTCATTAAATTACTACTTTGTGTTCATATTTAAATGTGTTCTAATGTATGGGATGATAAAAAGTAACATGAATTATAAATTGGTCCTTTGACCTTGAATTGGAGAAATGTGTCTTGATACACCAAATCATGAACTTAAGGCATATAATCAATGTTTTTTGCTTCTGGACACTTTCTAATTGTATTTTTCATCCTTTATTCTTGTTGCAGCTGCAACAGAATATTAGATCTCATTATTCTCAGTTTAATATTTAACTTCTAATTGTACTGTTTACTTAAAATGTTTGTATTCTATATTTTTTGATTTCAAATATTGGAGCATTTCTGTGTGTTAGTAAGACTGACTATGTTTCTCATTCCACTATATTCTTTTCTGAACCTTTTTATAAAATTAAAAACTGAAAATATTGCTTTTTTAGCATATAAGGTATTTGAAAATGTAAATCTTAATTTTTTGGCATATCAAGAAAAGTATGTTCAGTTGTTATTACATTTGAAATTTATATATATCTAAAATCTCTGTTACATACTAATGTCAATGCAGAATGAAATCTGCTTTCTCTCTGATAAACTTAATAATTTATCTGTATTTCGAAAAACTGAGAATGGGATTTGATGTGTAAATTTTTAAGTTTCTGAATTTTTAAAAATAATTATTTATGTCCTGATGTGTATGTGTTTTACATTTCTTTAACAATACTGCATGTTGAATTTAAACATTTTTTTCTTTCCTTTCATAGGTATAAAAAGTCATGAAAGGGACTTGGTTGAAATGCAAACTAATCTTAAGACATGAATGAGGTGTGTATATTTCTGTTTGTCTTTCATATTTTCAAGTTTTTTTCATTAAATTACTACTTTGTGTTCATATTTAAATGTGTTCTAATGTATGGGATGATAAAAAGTAACATGAATTATAAATTGGTCCTTTGACCTTGAATTGGAGAAATGTGTCTTGATACAACAAATCATGAACTTAAGGCATATAATCAATGTTTTTTGCTTCTTGACACTTTCTAATTGTATTTTTCATCCTTTGTTCTTGTTGCAGCTGCAACAGAATATTAGATCTCATTATTCTCAGTTTAATATTTAACTTCTAATTGTACTGTTCACTTAAAATGTTTGTATTCTATATCTTTTGATTTCAAATATTGGAGCATTTCTGTGTGTTAGTAAGACTGACTATGTTTCTCATTCCACTATATTCTTTTCTGAACCTTTTTATAAAATTAAAAACTGAAAATATTGCTTTTTTAGCATATAAGGTATTTGAAAATGTAAATCTTAATTTTTTGGCATATCAAGAAAAGTATGTTCAGTTGTTATTACATTTGAAATTTATATATATCTAAAATCTCTGTTACATACTAATGTCAATGCAGAATGAAATCTGCTTTCTCTCTGATAAACTTAATAATTTATCTGTATTTCGAAAAACTGAGAATGGGATTTGATGTGTAAATTTTTAAGTCTCTGAATTTTTAAAAATAATTATTTATGTCCTGATGTGTATGTGTTTTACATTTCTTTAACAATACTGCATGTTGAATTTAAACATTTTTTTCTTTCCTTTCATAGGTATAAAAAGTTATGAAAGTTACTTGGTTGAAATGCAAACTAATCTTAAGACATGAATGAGGTGTGTATATTTCTGTTTGTCTTTCATATTTTCAAGTTTTTTTCATTAAATTACTACTTTGTGTTCATATTTAAATGTGTTCTAATGTACGGGATGCTAAAAAGTAACATGAATTATAAATTGGTCCTTTGACCTTGAATTGGAGAAATGTGTCTTGATACACCAAATCATGAACTTAAGGCATATAATCAATGTTTTTTGCTTCTTGACACTTTCTAATTGTATTTTTCATCCTTTATTCTTGTTGCAGCTGCAACAGAATATTAGATCTCATTATTCTCAGTTTAATATTTAACTTCTAATTGTACTGTTTACTTAAAATGTTTGTATTCTATATTTTTTGATTTCAAATATTGGAGCATTTCTGTGTGTTAGTAAGACTGACTATGTTTCTCATTCCACTATATTCTTTTCTGAACCTTTTTATAAAATTAAAAACTGAAAATATTGCTTTTTTAGCATATAAGGTATTTGAAAATGTAAATCTTAATTTTTTGGCATATCAAGAAAAGTATGTTCAGTTGTTATTACATTTGAAATTTATATATATCTAAAATCTCTGTTACATACTAATGTCAATGCAGAATGAAATCTGCTTTCTCTCTGATAAACTTAATAATAATCCGTATTTCGAAAATCTGAGAATGGGATTTGATGTGTAAATTTTTAAGTCTCTGAATTTTAAAAAATAATTATTTATGTCCTGATGTTTATGTGTTTTATATTTCTTTAACAATACTGCATGTTGAATTTAAAATTTTTTTTCTTTCTTTTCATAGGTATAAAAAGTTATGAAAGGGACTTGGTTAAAATGCAAACTAATCTTAAGACATGAATGAGGTGTGTATATTTCTGTTTGTCTTTCATATTTTCAAGTTTTTTTCATTAAATTACTACTTTGTGTTCATATTTAAATGTGTTCTAATGTACGGGATGATAAAAAGTAACATGAATTATAAATTGGTCCTTTGACCTTGAATTGGAGAAATGTGTCTTGATACAACAAATCATGAACTTAAGGCATATAATCAATGTTTTTTGCTTCTTGACACGTTCTAATTGTATTTTTCATCCTTTATTCTTGTTGCAGCTGCAACAGAATATTAGATCTCATTATTCTCAGTTTAATATTTAACTTCTAATTGTACTGTTTACTTAAAATGTTTGTATTCTATATTTTTTGATTTCAAATATTGGAGCATTTCTGTGTGTTAGTAAGACTGACTATGTTTCTCATTCCACTATAATCATTTCTGAACCTTTTTATAAAATTAAAAACTGAAAATATTGCTTTTTTAGCATATAAGGTATTTGAAAATGTAAATCTTAATTTTTTGGCATATCAAGAAAAGTATGTTCAGTTGTTATTACATTTGAAATTTATATATATCTAAAATCTCTGTTACATACTAATGTCAATGCAGAATGAAATCTGCTTTCTGTCTGATAAACTTAATAATAATCCGTATTTCGAAAATCTGAGAATGGGATTTGATGTGTAAATTTTTAAGTCTCTGAATTTTAAAAAATAATTATTTATGTCCTGATGTTTATGTGTTTTATATTTCTTTAACAATACTGCATGTTGAATTTAAAATTTTTTTTCTTTCTTTTCATAGGTATAAAAAGTTATGAAAGGGACTTGGTTAAAATGCAAACTAATCTTAAGACATGAATGAGGTGTGTATATTTCTGTTTGTCTTTCATATTTTCAAGTTTTTTTCATTAAATTACTACTTTGTGTTCATATTTAAATGTGTTCTAATGTACGGGATGATAAAAAGTAACATGAATTATAAATTGGTCCTTTGACCTTGAATTGGAGAAATGTGTCTTGATACAACAAATCATGAACTTAAGGCATATAATCAATGTTTTTTGCTTCTTGACACGTTCTAATTGTATTTTTCATCCTTTATTCTTGTTGCAGCTGCAACAGAATATTAGATCTCATTATTCTCAGTTTAATATTTAACTTCTAATTGTACTGTTTACTTAAAATGTTTGTATTCTATATTTTTTGATTTCAAATATTGGAGCATTTCTGTGTGTTAGTAAGACTGACTATGTTTCTCATTCCACTATAATCATTTCTGAACCTTTTTATAAAATTAAAAACTGAAAATATTGCTTTTTTAGCATATAAGGTATTTGAAAATGTAAATCTTAATTTTTTGGCATATCAAGAAAAGTATGTTCAGTTGTTATTACATTTGAAATTTATATATATCTAAAATCTCTGTTACATACTAATGTCAATGCAGAATGAAATCTGCTTTCTCTCTGATAAACTTAATAATTTATTTGTATTTCGAAAAACTGAGAATGGGATTTGATGTGTAAATTTTTAAGTCTCTGAATTTTTAAAAATAATTATTTATGTCCTGATGTGTATGTGTTTTACATTTCTTTAACAATACTGCATGTTGAATTTAAACATTTTTTTCTTTCCTTTCATAGGTATAAAAAGTTATGAAAGTTACTTGGTTGAAATGCAAACTAATCTTAAGACATGAATGAGGTGTGTATATTTCTGTTTGTCTTTCATATTTTCAAATTTTTTTCATTAAATTACTACTTTGTGTTCATATTTAAATGTGTTCTAATGTACGGGATGATAAAAAGTAACATGAATTATAAATTGGTCCTTTGACCTTGAATTGGAGAAATGTGTCTTGATACAACAAATCATGAACTTAAGGCATATAATCAATGTTTTTTGCTTCTAGACACGTTCTAATTGTATTTTTCATCCTTTATTCTTGTTGCAGCTGCAACAGAATATTAGATCTCATTATTCTCAGTTTAATATTTAACTTCTAATTGTACTGTTTACTTAAAATGTTTGTATTCTATATTTTTTGATTTCAAATATTGGAGCATTTCTGTGTGTTAGTAAGACTGACTATGTTTCTCATTCCACTATATTCTTTTCTGAACCTTTTTATAAAATTAAAAACTGAAAATATTGCTTTTTTAGCATATAAGGTATTTGAAAATGTAAATCTTAATTTTTTGGCATATCAAGAAAAGTATGTTCAGTTGTTATTACATTTGAAATTTATATATATCTAAAATCTCTGTTACATACTAATGTCAATGCAGAATGAAATCTGCTTTCTCTCTGATAAACTTAATAATTTATCTGTATTTCGAAAAACTGAGAATGGGATTTGATGTGTAAATTTTTAAGTCTCTGAATTTTTAAAAATAATTATTTATGTCCTGATGTGTATGTGTTTTACATTTCTTTAACAATACTGCATGTTGAATTTAAACATTTTTTTCTTTCCTTTCATAGGTATAAAAAGTTATGAAAGTTACTTGGTTGAAATGCAAACTAATCTTAAGACATGAATGAGGTGTGTATATTTCTGTTTGTCTTTCATATTTTCAAGTTTTTTTCTTTAAATTACTACTTTGTGTTCATATTTAAATGTGTTCTAATGTACGGGATGCTAAAAAGTAACATGAATTATAAATTGGTCCTTTGACCTTGAATTGGAGAAATGTGTCTTGATACACCAAATCATGAACTTAAGGCATATAATCAATGTTTTTTGCTTCTTGACACTTTCTAATTGTATTTTTCATCCTTTATTCTTGTTGCAGCTGCAACAGAATATTAGATCTCATTATTCTCAGTTTAATATTTAACTTCTAATTGTACTGTTTACTTAAAATGTTTGTATTCTATATTTTTTGATTTCAAATATTGGAGCATTTCTGTGTGTTAGTAAGACTGACTATGTTTCTCATTCCACTATATTCTTTTCTGAACCTTTTTATAAAATTAAAAACTGAAAATATTGCTTTTTTAGCATATAAGGTATTTGAAAATGTAAATCTTAATTTTTTGGCATATCAAGAAAAGTATGTTCAGTTGTTATTACATTTGAAATTTATATATATCTAAAATCTCTGTTACATACTAATGTCAATGCAGAATGAAATCTGCTTTCTGTCTGATAAACTTAATAATAATCCGTATTTCGAAAATCTGAGAATGGGATTTGATGTGTAAATTTTTAAGTCTCTGAATTTTAAAAAATAATTATTTATGTCCTGATGTTTATGTGTTTTATATTTCTTTAACAATACTGCATGTTGAATTTAAAATTTTTTTTCTTTCTTTTCATAGGTATAAAAAGTTATGAAAGGGACTTGGTTAAAATGCAAACTAATCTTAAGACATGAATGAGGTGTGTATATTTCTGTTTGTCTTTCATATTTTCAAGTTTTTTTCATTAAATTACTACTTTGTGTTCATATTTAAATGTGTTCTAATGTACGGGATGATAAAAAGTAACATGAATTATAAATTGGTCCTTTGACCTTGAATTGGAGAAATGTGTCTTGATACAACAAATCATGAACTTAAGGCATATAATCAATGTTTTTTGCTTCTTGACACGTTCTAATTGTATTTTTCATCCTTTATTCTTGTTGCAGCTGCAACAGAATATTAGATCTCATTATTCTCAGTTTAATATTTAACTTCTAATTGTACTGTTTACTTAAAATGTTTGTATTCTATATTTTTTGATTTCAAATATTGGAGCATTTCTGTGTGTTAGTAAGACTGACTATGTTTCTCATTCCACTATAATCATTTCTGAACCTTTTTATAAAATTAAAAACTGAAAATATTGCTTTTTTAGCATATAAGGTATTTGAAAATGTAAATCTTAATTTTTTGGCATATCAAGAAAAGTATGTTCAGTTGTTATTACATTTGAAATTTATATATATCTAAAATCTCTGTTACATACTAATGTCAATGCAGAATGAAATCTGCTTTCTCTCTGATAAACTTAATAATTTATTTGTATTTCGAAAAACTGAGAATGGGATTTGATGTGTAAATTTTTAAGTCTCTGAATTTTTAAAAATAATTATTTATGTCCTGATGTGTATGTGTTTTACATTTCTTTAACAATACTGCATGTTGAATTTAAACATTTTTTTCTTTCCTTTCATAGGTATAAAAAGTTATGAAAGTTACTTGGTTGAAATGCAAACTAATCTTAAGACATGAATGAGGTGTGTATATTTCTGTTTGTCTTTCATATTTTCAAATTTTTTTCATTAAATTACTACTTTGTGTTCATATTTAAATGTGTTCTAATGTACGGGATGATAAAAAGTAACATGAATTATAAATTGGTCCTTTGACCTTGAATTGGAGAAATGTGTCTTGATACAACAAATCATGAACTTAAGGCATATAATCAATGTTTTTTGCTTCTAGACACGTTCTAATTGTATTTTTCATCCTTTATTCTTGTTGCAGCTGCAACAGAATATTAGATCTCATTATTCTCAGTTTAATATTTAACTTCTAATTGTACTGTTTACTTAAAATGTTTGTATTCTATATTTTTTGATTTCAAATATTGGAGCATTTCTGTGTGTTAGTAAGACTGACTATGTTTCTCATTCCACTATATTCTTTTCTGAACCTTTTTATAAAATTAAAAACTGAAAATATTGCTTTTTTAGCATATAAGGTATTTGAAAATGTAAATCTTAATTTTTTGGCATATCAAGAAAAGTATGTTCAGTTGTTATTACATTTGAAATTTATATATATCTAAAATCTCTGTTACATACTAATGTCAATGCAGAATGAAATCTGCTTTCTCTCTGATAAACTTAATAATTTATCTGTATTTCGAAAAACTGAGAATGGGATTTGATGTGTAAATTTTTAAGTCTCTGAATTTTTAAAAATAATTATTTATGTCCTGATGTGTATGTGTTTTACATTTCTTTAACAATACTGCATGTTGAATTTAAACATTTTTTTCTTTCCTTTCATAGGTATAAAAAGTTATGAAAGTTACTTGGTTGAAATGCAAACTAATCTTAAGACATGAATGAGGTGTGTATATTTCTGTTTGTCTTTCATATTTTCAAGTTTTTTTCTTTAAATTACTACTTTGTGTTCATATTTAAATGTGTTCTAATGTACGGGATGCTAAAAAGTAACATGAATTATAAATTGGTCCTTTGACCTTGAATTGGAGAAATGTGTCTTGATACACCAAATCATGAACTTAAGGCATATAATCAATGTTTTTTGCTTCTTGACACTTTCTAATTGTATTTTTCATCCTTTATTCTTGTTGCAGCTGCAACAGAATATTAGATCTCATTATTCTCAGTTTAATATTTAACTTCTAATTGTACTGTTTACTTAAAATGTTTGTATTCTATATTTTTTGATTTCAAATATTGGAGCATTTCTGTGTGTTAGTAAGACTGACTATGTTTCTCATTCCACTATATTCTTTTCTGAACCTTTTTATAAAATTAAAAACTGAAAATATTGCTTTTTTAGCATATAAGGTATTTGAAAATGTAAATCTTAATTTTTTGGCATATCAAGAAAAGTATGTTCAGTTGTTATTACATTTGAAATTTATATATATCTAAAATCTCTGTTACATACTAATGTCAATGCAGAATGAAATCTGCTTTCTCTCTGATAAACTTAATAATAATCCGTATTTCGAAAATCTGAGAATGGGATTTGATGTGTAAATTTTTAAGTCTCTGAATTTTAAAAAATAATTATTTATGTCCTGATGTTTATGTGTTTTATATTTCTTTAACAATACTGCATGTTGAATTTAAAATTTTTTTTCTTTCTTTTCATAGGTATAAAAAGTTATGAAAGGGACTTGGTTAAAATGCAAACTAATCTTAAGACATGAATGAGGTGTGTATATTTCTGTTTGTCTTTCATATTTTCAAGTTTTTTTCATTAAATTACTACTTTGTGTTCATATTTAAATGTGTTCTAATGTACGGGATGATAAAAAGTAACATGAATTATAAATTGGTCCTTTGACCTTGAATTGGAGAAATGTGTCTTGATACAACAAATCATGAACTTAAGGCATATAATCAATGTTTCTTGCTTCTTGACACTTTCTAATTGTATTTTTCATCCTTTATTCTTGTTGCAGCTGCAACAGAATATTAGATCTCATTATTCTCAGTTTAATATTTAACTTCTAATTGTACTGTTTACTTAAAATGTTTGTATTCTATATTTTTTGATTTCAAATATTGGAGCATTTCTGTGTGTTAGTAAGACTGACTATGTTTCTCATTCCACTATAATCATTTCTGAACCTTTTTATAAAATTAAAAACTGAAAATATTGCTTTTTTAGCATATAAGGTATTTGAAAATGTAAATCTTAATTTTTTGGCATATCAAGAAAAGTATGTTCAGTTGTTATTACATTTGAAATTTATATATATCTAAAATCTCTGTTACATACTAATGTCAATGCAGAATGAAATCTGCTTTCTCTCTGATAAACTTAATAATTTATTTGTATTTCGAAAAACTGAGAATGGGATTTGATGTGTAAATTTTTAAGTCTCTGAATTTTTAAAAATAATTATTTATGTCCTGATGTGTATGTGTTTTACATTTCTTTAACAATACTGCATGTTGAATTTAAACATTTTTTTCTTTCCTTTCATAGGTATAAAAAGTTATGAAAGTTACTTGGTTGAAATGCAAACTAATCTTAAGACATGAATGAGGTGTGTTTATTTCTGTTTGTCTTTCATATTTTCAAGTTTTTTTCATTAAATTACTACTTTGTGTTCATATTTAAATGTGTTCTAATGTACGGGATGATAAAAAGTAACATGAATTATAAATTGGTCCTTTGACCTTGAATTGGAGAAATGTGTCTTGATACAACAAATCATGAACTTAAGGCATATAATCAATGTTTTTTGCTTCTTGACACGTTCTAATTGTATTTTTCATCCTTTATACTTGTTGCAGCTGCAACAGAATATTAGATCTCATTATTCTCAGTTTAATATTTAACTTCTAATTGTACTGTTTACTTAAAATGTTTGTATTCTATATTTTTTGATTTCAAATATTGGAGCATTTCTGTGTGTTAGTAAGACTGACTATGTTTCTCATTCCACTATAATCATTTCTGAACCTTTTTATAAAATTAAAAACTGAAAATATTGCTTTTTTAGCATATAAGGTATTTGAAAATGTAAATCTTAATTTTTTGGCATATCAAGAAAAGTATGTTCAGTTGTTATTACATTTGAAATTTATATATATCTAAAATCTCTGTTACATACTAATGTCAATGCAGAATGAAATCTGCTTTCTCTCTGATAAACTTAATAATTTATCTGTATTTCGAAAAACTGAGAATGGGATTTGATGTGTAAATTTTTAAGTTTCTGAATTTTTAAAAATAATTATTTATGTCCTGATGTGTATGTGTTTTACATTTCTTTAACAATACTGCATGTTGAATTTAAACATTTTTTTCTTTCCTTTCATAGGTATAAAAAGTCATGAAAGGGACTTGGTTGAAATGCAAACTAATCTTAAGACATGAATGAGGTGTGTATATTTCTGTTTGTCTTTCATATTTTCAAGTTTTTTTCATTAAATTACTACTTTGTGTTCATATTTAAATGTGTTCTAATGTATGGGATGATAAAAAGTAACATGAATTATAAATTGGTCCTTTGACCTTGAATTGGAGAAATGTGTCTTGATACACCAAATCATGAACTTAAGGCATATAATCAATGTTTTTTGCTTCTGGACACTTTCTAATTGTATTTTTCATCCTTTATTCTTGTTGCAGCTGCAACAGAATATTAGATCTCATTATTCTCAGTTTAATATTTAACTTCTAATTGTACTGTTTACTTAAAATGTTTGTATTCTATATTTTTTGATTTCAAATATTGGAGCATTTCTGTGTGTTAGTAAGACTGACTATGTTTCTCATTCCACTATATTCTTTTCTGAACCTTTTTATAAAATTAAAAACTGAAAATATTGCTTTTTTAGCATATAAGGTATTTGAAAATGTAAATCTTAATTTTTTGGCATATCAAGAAAAGTATGTTCAGTTGTTATTACATTTGAAATTTATATATATCTAAAATCTCTGTTACATACTAATGTCAATGCAGAATGAAATCTGCTTTCTCTCTGATAAACTTAATAATTTATCTGTATTTCGAAAAACTGAGAATGGGATTTGATGTGTAAATTTTTAAGTTTCTGAATTTTTAAAAATAATTATTTATGTCCTGATGTGTATGTGTTTTACATTTCTTTAACAATACTGCATGTTGAATTTAAACATTTTTTTCTTTCCTTTCATAGGTATAAAAAGTCATGAAAGGGACTTGGTTGAAATGCAAACTAATCTTAAGACATGAATGAGGTGTGTATATTTCTGTTTGTCTTTCATATTTTCAAGTTTTTTTCATTAAATTACTACTTTGTGTTCATATTTAAATGTGTTCTAATGTATGGGATGATAAAAAGTAACATGAATTATAAATTGGTCCTTTGACCTTGAATTGGAGAAATGTGTCTTGATACAACAAATCATGAACTTAAGGCATATAATCAATGTTTTTTGCTTCTTGACACTTTCTAATTGTATTTTTCATCCTTTGTTCTTGTTGCAGCTGCAACAGAATATTAGATCTCATTATTCTCAGTTTAATATTTAACTTCTAATTGTACTGTTCACTTAAAATGTTTGTATTCTATATCTTTTGATTTCAAATATTGGAGCATTTCTGTGTGTTAGTAAGACTGACTATGTTTCTCATTCCACTATATTCTTTTCTGAACCTTTTTATAAAATTAAAAACTGAAAATATTGCTTTTTTAGCATATAAGGTATTTGAAAATGTAAATCTTAATTTTTTGGCATATCAAGAAAAGTATGTTCAGTTGTTATTACATTTGAAATTTATATATATCTAAAATCTCTGTTACATACTAATGTCAATGCAGAATGAAATCTGCTTTCTCTCTGATAAACTTAATAATTTATCTGTATTTCGAAAAACTGAGAATGGGATTTGATGTGTAAATTTTTAAGTCTCTGAATTTTTAAAAATAATTATTTATGTCCTGATGTGTATGTGTTTTACATTTCTTTAACAATACTGCATGTTGAATTTAAACATTTTTTTCTTTCCTTTCATAGGTATAAAAAGTTATGAAAGTTACTTGGTTGAAATGCAAACTAATCTTAAGACATGAATGAGGTGTTTATATTTCTGTTTGTCTTTCATATTTTCAAGTTTTTTTCATTAAATTACTACTTTGTGTTCATATTTAAATGTGTTCTAATGTACGGGATGCTAAAAAGTAACATGAATTATAAATTGGTCCTTTGACCTTGAATTGGAGAAATGTGTCTTGATACACCAAATCATGAACTTAAGGCATATAATCAATGTTTTTTGCTTCTTGACACTTTCTAATTGTATTTTTCATCCTTTATTCTTGTTGCAGCTGCAACAGAATATTAGATCTCATTATTCTCAGTTTAATATTTAACTTCTAATTGTACTGTTTACTTAAAATGTTTGTATTCTATATTTTTTGATTTCAAATATTGGAGCATTTCTGTGTGTTAGTAAGACTGACTATGTTTCTCATTCCACTATATTCTTTTCTGAACCTTTTTATAAAATTAAAAACTGAAAATATTGCTTTTTTAGCATATAAGGTATTTGAAAATGTAAATCTTAATTTTTTGGCATATCAAGAAAAGTATGTTCAGTTGTTATTACATTTGAAATTTATATATATCTAAAATCTCTGTTACATACTAATGTCAATGCAGAATGAAATCTGCTTTCTGTCTGATAAACTTAATAATAATCCGTATTTCGAAAATTCAAGAATGGGATTTGATGTGTAAATTTTTAAGTCTCTGAATTTTAAAAAATAATTATTTATGTCCTGATGTTTATGTGTTTTATATTTCTTTAACAATACTGCATGTTGAATTTAAAATTTTTTTTCTTTCTTTTCATAGGTATAAAAAGTTATGAAAGGGACTTGGTTAAAATGCAAACTAATCTTAAGACATGAATGAGGTGTGTATATTTCTGTTTGTCTTTCATATTTTCAAGTTTTTTTCATTAAATTACTACTTTGTGTTCATATTTAAATGTGTTCTAATGTACGGGATGATAAAAAGTAACATGAATTATAAATTGGTCCTTTGACCTTGAATTGGAGAAATGTGTCTTGATACAACAAATCATGAACTTAAGGCATATAATCAATGTTTTTTGCTTCTTGACACGTTCTAATTGTATTTTTCATCCTTTATTCTTGTTGCAGCTGCAACAGAATATTAGATCTCATTATTCTCAGTTTAATATTTAACTTCTAATTGTACTGTTTACTTAAAATGTTTGTATTCTATATTTTTTGATTTCAAATATTGGAGCATTTCTGTGTGTTAGTAAGACTGACTATGTTTCTCATTCCACTATAATCATTTCTGAACCTTTTTATAAAATTAAAAACTGAAAATATTGCTTTTTTAGCATATAAGGTATTTGAAAATGTAAATCTTAATTTTTTGGCATATCAAGAAAAGTATGTTCAGTTGTTATTACATTTGAAATTTATATATATCTAAAATCTCTGTTACATACTAATGTCAATGCAGAATGAAATCTGCTTTCTCTCTGATAAACTTAATAATTTATTTGTATTTCGAAAAACTGAGAATGGGATTTGATGTGTAAATTTTTAAGTCTCTGAATTTTTAAAAATAATTATTTATGTCCTGATGTGTATGTGTTTTACATTTCTTTAACAATACTGCATGTTGAATTTAAACATTTTTTTCTTTCCTTTCATAGGTATAAAAAGTTATGAAAGTTACTTGGTTGAAATGCAAACTAATCTTAAGACATGAATGAGGTGTGTATATTTCTGTTTGTCTTTCATATTTTCAAATTTTTTTCATTAAATTACTACTTTGTGTTCATATTTAAATGTGTTCTAATGTACGGGATGATAAAAAGTAACATGAATTATAAATTGGTCCTTTGACCTTGAATTGGAGAAATGTGTCTTGATACAACAAATCATGAACTTAAGGCATATAATCAATGTTTTTTGCTTCTAGACACGTTCTAATTGTATTTTTCATCCTTTATTCTTGTTGCAGCTGCAACAGAATATTAGATCTCATTATTCTCAGTTTAATATTTAACTTCTAATTGTACTGTTTACTTAAAATGTTTGTATTCTATATTTTTTGATTTCAAATATTGGAGCATTTCTGTGTGTTAGTAAGACTGACTATGTTTCTCATTCCACTATATTCTTTTCTGAACCTTTTTATAAAATTAAAAACTGAAAATATTGCTTTTTTAGCATATAAGGTATTTGAAAATGTAAATCTTAATTTTTTGGCATATCAAGAAAAGTATGTTCAGTTGTTATTACATTTGAAATTTATATATATCTAAAATCTCTGTTACATACTAATGTCAATGCAGAATGAAATCTGCTTTCTCTCTGATAAACTTAATAATTTATCTGTATTTCGAAAAACTGAGAATGGGATTTGATGTGTAAATTTTTAAGTCTCTGAATTTTTAAAAATAATTATTTATGTCCTGATGTGTATGTGTTTTACATTTCTTTAACAATACTGCATGTTGAATTTAAACATTTTTTTCTTTCCTTTCATAGGTATAAAAAGTTATGAAAGTTACTTGGTTGAAATGCAAACTAATCTTAAGACATGAATGAGGTGTGTATATTTCTGTTTGTCTTTCATATTTTCAAGTTTTTTTCATTAAATTACTACTTTGTGTTCATATTTAAATGTGTTCTAATGTACGGGATGCTAAAAAGTAACATGAATTATAAATTGGTCCTTTGACCTTGAATTGGAGAAATGTGTCTTGATACACCAAATCATGAACTTAAGGCATATAATCAATGTTTTTTGCTTCTTGACACTTTCTAATTGTATTTTTCATCCTTTATTCTTGTTGCAGCTGCAACAGAATATTAGATCTCATTATTCTCAGTTTAATATTTAACTTCTAATTGTACTGTTTACTTAAAATGTTTGTATTCTATATTTTTTGATTTCAAATATTGGAGCATTTCTGTGTGTTAGTAAGACTGACTATGTTTCTCATTCCACTATATTCTTTTCTGAACCTTTTTATAAAATTAAAAACTGAAAATATTGCTTTTTTAGCATATAAGGTATTTGAAAATGTAAATCTTAATTTTTTGGCATATCAAGAAAAGTATGTTCAGTTGTTATTACATTTGAAATTTATATATATCTAAAATCTCTGTTACATACTAATGTCAATGCAGAATGAAATCTGCTTTCTCTCTGATAAACTTAATAATAATCCGTATTTCAAAAATCTGAGAATGGGATTTGATGTGTAAATTTTTAAGTCTCTGAATTTTAAAAAATAATTATTTATGTCCTGATGTTTATGTGTTTTATATTTCTTTAACAATACTGCATGTTGAATTTAAAATTTTTTTTCTTTCTTTTCATAGGTATAAAAAGTTATGAAAGGGACTTGGTTAAAATGCAAACTAATCTTAAGACATGAATGAGGTGTGTATATTTCTGTTTGTCTTTCATATTTTCAAGTTTTTTTCATTAAATTACTACTTTGTGTTCATATTTAAATGTGTTCTAATGTACGGGATGATAAAAAGTAACATGAATTATAAATTGGTCCTTTGACCTTGAATTGGAGAAATGTGTCTTGATACAACAAATCATGAACTTAAGGCATATAATCAATGTTTCTTGCTTCTTGACACTTTCTAATTGTATTTTTCATCCTTTATTCTTGTTGCAGCTGCAACAGAATATTAGATCTCATTATTCTCAGTTTAATATTTAACTTCTAATTGTACTGTTTACTTAAAATGTTTGTATTCTATATTTTTTGATTTCAAATATTGGAGCATTTCTGTGTGTTAGTAAGACTGACTATGTTTCTCATTCCACTATAATCATTTCTGAACCTTTTTATAAAATTAAAAACTGAAAATATTGCTTTTTTAGCATATAAGGTATTTGAAAATGTAAATCTTAATTTTTTGGCATATCAAGAAAAGTATGTTCAGTTGTTATTACATTTGAAATTTATATATATCTAAAATCTCTGTTACATACTAATGTCAATGCAGAATGAAATCTGCTTTCTCTCTGATAAACTTAATAATTTATTTGTATTTCGAAAAACTGAGAATGGGATTTGATGTGTAAATTTTTAAGTCTCTGAATTTTTAAAAATAATTATTTATGTCCTGATGTGTATGTGTTTTACATTTCTTTAACAATACTGCATGTTGAATTTAAACATTTTTTTCTTTCCTTTCATAGGTATAAAAAGTTATGAAAGTTACTTGGTTGAAATGCAAACTAATCTTAAGACATGAATGAGGTGTGTTTATTTCTGTTTGTCTTTCATATTTTCAAGTTTTTTTCATTAAATTACTACTTTGTGTTCATATTTAAATGTGTTCTAATGTACGGGATGATAAAAAGTAACATGAATTATAAATTGGTCCTTTGACCTTGAATTGGAGAAATGTGTCTTGATACAACAAATCATGAACTTAAGGCATATAATCAATGTTTTTTGCTTCTTGACACGTTCTAATTGTATTTTTCATCCTTTATACTTGTTGCAGCTGCAACAGAATATTAGATCTCATTATTCTCAGTTTAATATTTAACTTCTAATTGTACTGTTTACTTAAAATGTTTGTATTCTATATTTTTTGATTTCAAATATTGGAGCATTTCTGTGTGTTAGTAAGACTGACTATGTTTCTCATTCCACTATATTCTTTTCTGAACCTTTTTATAAAATTAAAAACTGAAAATATTGCTTTTTTAGCATATAAGGTATTTGAAAATGTAAATCTTAATTTTTTGGCATATCAAGAAAAGTATGTTCAGTTGTTATTACATTTGAAATTTATATATATCTAAAATCTCTGTTACATACTAATGTCAATGCAGAATGAAATCTGCTTTCTCTCTGATAAACTTAATAATAATCCGTATTTCGAAAATCTGAGAATGGGATTTGATGTGTAAATTTTTAAGTCTCTGAATTTTAAAAAATAATTATTTATGTCCTGATGTTTATGTGTTTTATATTTCTTTAACAATACTGCATGTTGAATTTAAAATTTTTTTTCTTTCTTTTCATAGGTATAAAAAGTTATGAAAGGGACTTGGTTAAAATGCAAACTAATCTTAAGACATGAATGAGGTGTGTATATTTCTGTTTGTCTTTCATATTTTCAAGTTTTTTTCATTAAATTACTACTTTGTGTTCATATTTAAATGTGTTCTAATGTACGGGATGATAAAAAGTAACATGAATTATAAATTGGTCCTTTGACCTTGAATTGGAGAAATGTGTCTTGATACAACAAATCATGAACTTAAGGCATATAATCAATGTTTCTTGCTTCTTGACACTTTCTAATTGTATTTTTCATCCTTTATTCTTGTTGCAGCTGCAGCAGAATATTAGATCTCATTATTCTCAGTTTAATATTTAACTTCTAATTGTACTGTTTACTTAAAATGTTTGTATTCTATATTTTTTGATTTCAAATATTGGAGCATTTCTGTGTGTTAGTAAGACTGACTATGTTTCTCATTCCACTATAATCATTTCTGAACCTTTTTATAAAATTAAAAACTGAAAATATTGCTTTTTTAGCATATAAGGTATTTGAAAATGTAAATCTTAATTTTTTGGCATATCAAGAAAAGTATGTTCAGTTGTTATTACATTTGAAATTTATATATATCTAAAATCTCTGTTACATACTAATGTCAATGCAGAATGAAATCTGCTTTCTCTCTGATAAACTTAATAATTTATTTGTATTTCGAAAAACTGAGAATGGGATTTGATGTGTAAATTTTTAAGTCTCTGAATTTTTAAAAATAATTATTTATGTCCTGATGTGTATGTGTTTTACATTTCTTTAACAATACTGCATGTTGAATTTAAACATTTTTTTCTTTCCTTTCATAGGTATAAAAAGTTATGAAAGTTACTTGGTTGAAATGCAAACTAATCTTAAGACATGAATGAGGTGTGTTTATTTCTGTTTGTCTTTCATATTTTCAAGTTTTTTTCATTAAATTACTACTTTGTGTTCATATTTAAATGTGTTCTAATGTACGGGATGATAAAAAGTAACATGAATTATAAATTGGTCCTTTGACCTTGAATTGGAGAAATGTGTCTTGATACAACAAATCATGAACTTAAGGCATATAATCAATGTTTTTTGCTTCTTGACACGTTCTAATTGTATTTTTCATCCTTTATACTTGTTGCAGCTGCAACAGAATATTAGATCTCATTATTCTCAGTTTAATATTTAACTTCTAATTGTACTGTTTACTTAAAATGTTTGTATTCTATATTTTTTGATTTCAAATATTGGAGCATTTCTGTGTGTTAGTAAGACTGACTATGTTTCTCATTCCACTATAATCATTTCTGAACCTTTTTATAAAATTAAAAACTGAAAATATTGCTTTTTTAGCATATAAGGTATTTGAAAATGTAAATCTTAATTTTTTGGCATATCAAGAAAAGTATGTTCAGTTTTTATTACATTTGAAATTTATATATATCTAAAATCTCTGTTACATACTAATGTCAATGCAGAATGAAATCTGCTTTCTCTCTGATAAACTTAATAATTTATCTGTATTTCGAAAAACTGAGAATGGGATTTAATGTGTAAATTTTTAAGTTTCTGAATTTTTAAAAATAATTATTTATGTCCTGATGTGTATGTGTTTTACATTTCTTTAACAATACTGCATGTTGAATTTAAACATTTTTTTCTTTCCTTTCATAGGTATAAAAAGTCATGAAAGGGACTTGGTTGAAATGCAAACTAATCTTAAGACATGAATGAGGTGTGTATATTTCTGTTTGTCTTTCATATTTTCAAGTTTTTTTCATTAAATTACTACTTTGTGTTCATATTTAAATGTGTTCTAATGTATGGGATGATAAAAAGTAACATGAATTATAAATTGGTCCTTTGACCTTGAATTGGAGAAATGTGTCTTGATACAACAAATCATGAACTTAAGGCATATAATCAATGTTTTTTGCTTCTTGACACTTTCTAATTGTATTTTTCATCCTTTGTTCTTGTTGCAGCTGCAACAGAATATTAGATCTCATTATTCTCAGTTTAATATTTAACTTCTAATTGTACTGTTCACTTAAAATGTTTGTATTCTATATTTTTTGATTTCAAATATTGGAGCATTTCTGTGTGTTAGTAAGACTGACTATGTTTCTCATTCCACTATATTCTTTTCTGAACCTTTTTATAAAATTAAAAACTGAAAATATTGCTTTTTTAGCATATAAGGTATTTGAAAATGTAAATCTTAATTTTTTGGCATATCAAGAAAAGTATGTTCAGTTGTTATTACATTTGAAATTTATATATATCTAAAATCTCTGTTACATACTAATGTCAATGCAGAATGAAATCTGCTTTCTCTCTGATAAACTTAATAATTTATCTGTATTTCGAAAAACTGAGAATGGGATTTGATGTGTAAATTTTTAAGTTTCTGAATTTTTAAAAATAATTATTTATGTCCTGATATGTATGTGTTTTACATTTCTTTAACAATACTGCATGTTGAATTTAAACATTTTTTTCTTTCCTTTCATAGGTATAAAAAGTCATGAAAGGGACTTGGTTGAAATGCAAACTAATCTTAAGACATGAATGAGGTGTGTATATTTCTGTTTGTCTTTCATATTTTCAAGTTTTTTTCATTAAATTACTACTTTGTGTTCATATTTAAATGTGTTCTAATGTATGGGATGATAAAAAGTAACATGAATTATAAATTGGTCCTTTGACCTTGAATTGGAGAAATGTGTCTTGATACAACAAATCATGAACTTAAGGCATATAATCAATGTTTTTTACTTCTTGACACTTTATAATTGTATTTTTCATCCTTTGTTCTTGTTGCAGCTGCAACAGAATATTAGATCTCCTTATTCTCAGTTTAATATTTAACTTCTAATTGTACTGTTCACTTAAAATGTTTGTATTCTATATCTTTTGATTTCAAATATTGGAGCATTTCTGTGTGTTAGTAAGACTGACTATGTTTCTCATTCCACTATATTCTTTTCTGAACCTTTTAATAAAATTAAAAACTCAAAATATTGCTTTTTTAGCATATAAGGTATTTGAAAATGTAAAGCTTAATTTTTTGGCATATCAAGAAAAGTATGTTCAGTTGTTACTACATTTGAAATTTATATATATCTAAAATCTCTGTTACATACTAATGTCAACGCAGAATGAAATCTGCTTTCTCTCTGATAAACTTAATAATTAATCAGTATTTCGGAAAACTGAGAATGGGATTTGATGTGTAAATTTTTTAGTCTCTGATTTTTTAAAAATAATTGTTTATGTCCTGATGTGTATGTGTTTTACATTTCTTTAACAATACTGCATGTTGAATTTAAACATTTTTTTCTTTCCTTTCATAGGTATAAAAAGTTATGAAAGTTACTTGGTTGAAATGCAAACTAATCTTAAGACATGAATGAGGTGTGTATATTTCTGTTTGTCTTTCATATTTTCAAGTTTTTTTCATTAAATTACTACTTTGTGTTCATATTTAAATGTGTTCTAATGTATGGGATGATAAAAAGTAACATGAATTATAAATTGGTCCTTTGACCTTGAATTGGAGAAATGTGTCTTGATACAACAAATCATGAACTTAAGGCATATAATCAATGTTTTTTGCTTCTTGACACTTTCTAATTGTATTTTTCATCCTTTGTTCTTGTTGCAGCTGCAACAGAATATTAGATCTCATTATTCTCAGTTTAATATTTAACTTCTAATTGTACTGTTCACTTAAAATGTTTGTATTCTATATTTTTTGATTTCAAATATTGGAGCATTTCTGTGTGTTAGTAAGACTGACTATGTTTCTCATTCCACTATATTCTTTTCTGAACCTTTTTATAAAATTAAAAACTGAAAATATTGCTTTTTTAGCATATAAGGTATTTGAAAATGTAAATCTTAATTTTTTGGCATATCAAGAAAAGTATGTTCAGTTGTTATTACATTTGAAATTTATATATATCTAAAATCTCTGTTACATACTAATGTCAATGCAGAATGAAATCTGCTTTCTCTCTGATAAACTTAATAATTTATCTGTATTTCGAAAAACTGAGAATGGGATTTGATGTGTAAATTTTTAAGTTTCTGAATTTTTAAAAATAATTATTTATGTCCTGATGTGTATGTGTTTTACATTTCTTTAACAATACTGCATGTTGAATTTAAACATTTTTTTCTTTCCTTTCATAGGTATAAAAAGTCATGAAAGGGACTTGGTTGAAATGCAAACTAATCTTAAGACATGAATGAGGTGTGTATATTTCTGTTTGTCTTTCATATTTTCAAGTTTTTTTCATTAAATTACTACTTTGTGTTCATATTTAAATGTGTTCTAATGTATGGGATGATAAAAAGTAACATGAATTATAAATTGGTCCTTTGACCTTGAATTGGAGAAATGTGTCTTGATACAACAAATCATGAACTTAAGGCATATAATCAATGTTTTTTACTTCTTGACACTTTCTAATTGTATTTTTCATCCTTTGTTCTTGTTGCAGCTGCAACAGAATATTAGATCTCCTTATTCTCAGTTTAATATTTAACTTCTAATTGTACTGTTCACTTAAAATGTTTGTATTCTATATCTTTTGATTTCAAATATTGGAGCATTTCTGTGTGTTAGTAAGACTGACTATGTTTCTCATTCCACTATATTCTTTTCTGAACCTTTTAATAAAATTAAAAACTCAAAATATTGCTTTTTTAGCATATAAGGTATTTGAAAATGTAAAGCTTAATTTTTTGGCATATCAAGAAAAGTATGTTCAGTTGTTACTACATTTGAAATTTATATATATCTAAAATCTCTGTTACATACTAATGTCAATGCAGAATGAAATCTGCTTTCTCTCTGATAAACTTAATAATTAATCAGTATTTCGGAAAACTGAGAATGGGATTTGATGTGTAAATTTTTTAGTCTCTGATTTTTTAAAAATAATTGTTTATGTCCTGATGTGTATGTGTTTTACATTTCTTTAACAATACTGCATGTTGAATTTAAACATTTTTTTCTTTCCTTTCATAGGTATAAAAAGTTATGAAAGTTACTTGGTTGAAATGCAAACTAATCTTAAGACATGAATGAGGTGTGTATATTTTTGTTTGTCTTTCATATTTTCAAGCTTTTTTCATTAAATTACTGCTTTGTGTTCATATTTAAATGTGTTCTAATGTACGGGATGATAAAAAGTAACATGAATTATAAATTGGTCCTTTGACCTTGAATTGGAGAAATGTGTCTTGATACAACAAATCATGAACTTAAGGCATATAATCAATGTTTTTTGCTTCTTGACACTTTCTATTTGTATTTTTCATTCTTTATTCTTGTTGCAGCTGCAACAGAATATTAGATCTCATTATTCTCAGTTTAATATTTAACTTCTAATTGTACTGTTCACTTAAAATGTTTCTATTCTATATCTTTTGATTTCAAATTTTGGAGCATTTCTGTATGTTAGTAAGACTGACTATGTTTCTCATTCCACTATATTCTTTTCTGAACCTTTTTATAAAATTAAAAACTGAAAATATTGCTTTTTTAGCATATAAGGTATTTGAAAATGTAAATCTTAATTTTTTGGCATATCAAGAAAAGTATGTTCAGTTGTTATTACATTTGAATTTTAATTATATCTAAAATCTCTGTTACATACTAATGTCAATGCAGAATGAAATCTGCTTTCTCTCTGATAAACTTAATAATTTATCTGTATTTCGAAAAACTGAGAAGGGGATTTGATGTGTAAATTTTTAAGTCTCTGAATTTTTAAAAATAATTATTTATGTCCTGATATGTATGTGTTTTACATTTATTTAACAATACTGCATGTTGAATTTAAACATTTTTTTCTTTCCTTTCATAGGTATAAAAAGTTATGAAAGGGACTTGGTTGAAATGCAAACTAATCTTAAGACATGAATGAGGTGTGTATATTTCTGTTTGTCTTTCATATTTTCAAGCTTTTTTCATTAAATTACTACTTTGTGTTCATATTTAAATGTGTTCTAATGTACGGGATGATAAAAAGTAACATGAATTATAAATTGGTCCTTTGACCTTGAATTGGAGAAATGTGTCTTGATACAACAAATCATGAACTTAAGGCATATAATCAATGTTTTTTGCTTCTTGACACTTTCTATTTGTATTTTTCATTCTTTATTCTTGTTGCAGCTGCAACAGAATATTAGATCTCATTATTCTCAGTTTAATATTTAACTTCTAATTGTACGGTTCACTTAAAATGTTTCTATTCTATATCTTTTGATTTAAAATGTTGGCTCATTTCTGTATGTTAGTAAGACTGACTATGTTTCTCATTCCACTATATTCTTTTCTGAACCTTTTTATAAAATTAAAAACTGAAAATATTGCTTTTTTAGCATATAAGGTATTTGAAAATGTAAATCTTAATTTTTTGGCATATCAAGAAAAGTATGTTCAGTTGTTATTACATTTGAATTTTAATTATATCTAAAATCTCTGTTACATACTAATGTCAATGCAGAATGAAATCTGCTTTCTCTCTGATAAACTTAATAATTTATCTGTATTTCGAAAAACTGAGAAGGGGATTTGATGTGTAAATTTTTAAGTCTCTGAATTTTTAAAAATAATTATTTATGTCCTGATATGTATGTGTTTTACATTTATTTAACAATACTGCATGTTGAATTTAAACATTTTTTTCTTTCCTTTCATAGGTATAAAAAGTTATGAAAGGGACTTGGTTGAAATGCAAACTAATCTTAAGACATGAATGAGGTGTGTATATTTCTGTTTGTCTTTCATATTTTCAAGCTTTTTTCATTAAATTACTACTTTGTGTTCATATTTAAATGTGTTCTAATGTACGGGATGATAAAAAGTAACATGAATTATAAATTGGTCCTTTGACCTTGAATTGGAGAAATGTGTCTTGATACAACAAATCATGAACTTAAGGCATATAATCAATGTTTTTTGCTTCTTGACACTTTCTATTTGTATTTTTCATTCTTTATTCTTGTTGCAGCTGCACCAGAATATTAGATCTCATTATTCTCAGTTTAATATTTAACTTCTAATTGTACGGTTCACTTAAAATGTTTCTATTCTATATCTTTTGATTTAAAATGTTGGCTCATTTCTGTGTGATAGTAAGACTGACTATGTTTCTCATTCCACTATATTGTTTTCTGAACCTTTTTATAAAATTAAAAACTGAAAATATTGCTTTTTTAGCATATAAGGTATTTGAAAATGTAAAGCTTAATTTTTTGGTATATCAAGAAAAGTATGTTCAGTTGTTATTACATTTGAATTTTAATTATATCTAAAATCTCTGTTACATACTAATGTCAATGCAGAATGAAATCTGCTTTCTCTCTGATAAACTTAATAATTAATCAGTATTTCAAAAAACTGAGAAGGGGATTTGATGTGTAAATTTTTAAGTCTCTGAATTTTTAAAAATAATTATTTATGTCCTGATGTGTATGTGTTTTACATTTCTTTAACAATACTGCATGTTGAATTTAAACATTTTTTTCATAGGTATAAAAAGTTATGAAAGGGACTTGGTTGAAATGCAAACTAATCTTAAGACATGAATGAGGTGTGTATATTTCTGTTTGTCTTTCATATTTTCAAGGTTTTTTTATTGAATTACCACTTTGTGTTCATATTTAAATGTGTTCCAATGTAAGGAATGAGAAAAAAGTAACATGAATTATAAATTGGTCCTTTGACCTTCAATTGGAGAAATGTGTCTTGATACAACAAATCATGAATTTATAGCATGTAATCAATGTTTTTTGCTTCTTGACACTTTCTATTTGTATTTTTCATTCTTTATTCTTGTTGCAGGTGCAACAGAATATTAGATCTCATTATTCTCAGTTTAATATTTAACTTCTAATTGTACTGTTCACTTAAAGTGTTTGTATTCTATATCTTTTGATTTCAAATGTTGGCTCATTTCTGTGTGATAGTAAGACTGACTATGTTTCTCATTCCACTATATTGTTTTCTGAACCTTTTTATAAAATTAAAAACTGAAAATATTGCTTTTTTAGCATATAAGGTATTTGAAAATGTAAATCTTAATTTTTTGGCATATCAAGAAAAGTATGTTCAGTTGTTATTACATTTGAATTTTAATTATATCTAAAATCTCTGTTACATACTAATGTCAATGCAGAATGAAATCTGCTTTCTCTCTGATAAACTTAATAATTAATCAGTATTTCGGAAAACTGAGAATGGGATTTGATGTGTAAATTTTTAAGTCTCTGAATTTTTAAAAATAATTATTTATGTCCTGATATGTATGTGTTTTACATTTATTTAACAATACTGCATGTTGAATTTAAACATTTTTTTCTTTCCTTTCATAGGTATAAAAAGTTATGAAAGGGACTTGGTTGAAATGCAAACTAATCTTAAGACATGAATGAGGTGTGTATATTTCTGTTTGTCTTTCAAATTTTCAAGGTTTTTTTATTGAATTACCACTTTGTGTTCATGTTTAAATGTGTTCTAATGTAAGGGATGAGAAAAAAGTAACATGAATTATAAATTGGTCCTTTGACCTTGAATTGGAGAAATGTGTCTTGATACAACAAATCATGAATTTATGGCATATAATCAATGTTTTTTGCTTCTTGACACTTTCTAATTGTATTTTTCATTCTTTATTCTTATTGCAGCTGCAACAGAATATTAGATCTCATTATTCTCAGTTTAATATTTAACTTCTAATTGTACTGTTCACTTAAAGTGTTTGTATTCTATATCTTTTGATTTCAAATGTTGGCTCATTTCTGTGTGATAGTAAGACTGACTATGTTTCTCATTCCACTATATTGTTTTCTGAACCTTTTTATAAAATTAAAAACTGAAAATATTGCTTTTTTAGCATATAAGGTATTTGAAAATGTAAAGCTTAATTTTTTGGGATATCAAGAAAAGTATGTTCAATTGTTATTACATTAGAATTTTAATTATATCTAAAATCTCTGTTACATACTAATGTCAATGCAGAATGAAATCTGCTTTCTCTCTGATAAACTTAATAATTAATCTGTATTTCGAAAAACTGAGAATGGGATTTGATGTGTAAATTTTTAAGTGTCTGAATTTTTAAAAATAATTATTTATGTCCTGATGTGTATGTGTTTTACATTTCTTTAACAATATTGCATGTTGAATTTCAACATTTTTTTCTTTCCTTTCATAGGTATAAAAAGTTATGAAAGGGACTTGGTTGAAATGCAAACTAATCTTAAGACATGAATGAGGTGTGTATATTTCTGTTTGTCTTTCATATTTTCAAGCTTTTTTCATTAAATTACTACTTTGTGTTCATATTTAAATGTGTTCTAATGTACGGGATGATAAAAAGTAACATGAATTATAAATTGGTCCTTTGACCTTGAATTGGAGAAATGTGTCTTGATACAACAAATCATGAACTTAAGGCATATAATCAATGTTTTTTGCTTCTTGACACTTTCTATTTGTATTTTTCATTCTTTATTCTTGTTGCAGCTGCAACAGAATATTAGATCTCATTATTCTCAGTTTAATATTTAACTTCTAATTGTACGGTTCACTTAAAATGTTTCTATTCTATATCTTTTGATTTAAAATGTTGGCTCATTTCTGTGTGATAGTAAGACTGACTATGTTTCTCATTCCACTATATTGTTTTCTGAACCTTTTTATAAAATTAAAAACTGAAAATATTGCTTTTTTAGCATATAAGGTATTTGAAAATGTAAAGCTTAATTTTTTGGTATATCAAGAAAAGTATGTTCAGTTGTTATTACATTTGAATTTTAATTATATCTAAAATCTCTGTTATATACTAATGTCAATGCAGAATGAAATCTGCTTTCTCTCTGATAAACTTAATAATTAATCTGTATTTCAAAAAACTGAGAAGGGGATTTGATGTGTAAATTTTTAAGTCTCTGAATTTTTAAAAATAATTATTTATGTCCTGATGTGTATGTGTTTTACATTTCTTTAACAATACTGCATGTTGAATTTAAACATTTTTTTCATAGGTATAAAAAGTTATGAAAGGGACTTGGTTGAAATGCAAACTAATCTTAAGACATGAATGAGGTGTGTATATTTCTGTTTGTCTTTCATATTTTCAAGGTTTTTTTATTGAATTACCACTTTGTGTTCATATTTAAATGTGTTCCAATGTAAGGAATGAGAAAAAAGTAACATGAATTATAAATTGGTCCTTTGACCTTCAATTGGAGAAATGTGTCTTGATACAACAAATCATGAATTTATAGCATGTAATCAATGTTTTTTGCTTCTTGACACTTTCTATTTGTATTTTTCATTCTTTATTCTTGTTGCAGGTGCAACAGAATATTAGATCTCATTATTCTCAGTTTAATATTTAACTTCTAATTGTACTGTTCACTTAAAGTGTTTGTATTCTATATCTTTTGATTTCAAATGTTGGCTCATTTCTGTGTGATAGTAAGACTGACTATGTTTCTCATTCCACTATATTGTTTTCTGAACCTTTTTATAAAATTAAAAACTGAAAATATTGCTTTTTTAGCATATAAGGTATTTGAAAATGTAAATCTTAATTTTTTGGCATATCAAGAAAAGTATGTTCAGTTGTTATTACATTTGAATTTTAATTATATCTAAAATCTCTGTTACATACTAATGTCAATGCAGAATGAAATCTGCTTTCTCTCTGATAAACTTAATAATTAATCTGTATTTCGAAAAACTGAGAAGGGGATTTGATGTGTAAATTTTTAAGTCTCTGAATTTTTAAAAATAATTATTTATGTCCTGATATGTATGTGTTTTACATTTCTTTAACAATACTGCATGTTGAATTTAAACATTTTTTTCTTTCCTTTCATAGGTATAAAAAGTTATGAAAGGGACTTGGTTGAAATGCAAACTAATCTTAAGACATGAATGAGGTGTGTATATTTCTGTTTGTCTTTCATATTTTCAAGGTTTTTTTATTGAATTACCACTTTGTGTTGATATTTAAATGTGTTCCAATGTAAGGGATGAGAAAAAAGTAACATGAATTATAAATTGGTCCTTTGACCTTGAATTGGAGAAATGTGTCTTGATACAACAAATCATGAATTTATGGCATATAATCAATGTTTTTTGCTTCTTGACACTTTCTAATTGTATTTTTCATTCTTTATTCTTGTTGCAGGTGCAACAGAATATTAGATCTCATTATTCTCAGTTTAATATTTAACTTCTAATTGTACTGTTCACTTAAAATGTTTGTATTCTATATCTTTTGATTTCAAATATTGGAGCATTTCTGTGTGTTAGTAAGACTGACTATGTTTCTCATTCCACTATATTCTTTTCTGAACCTTCTTATAAAATTAAAAACTGTAAATATTGCTTTTTTAGCATATAAGGTATTTGAAAATGTAAAAATTAATTTTTTGGCATATCAAGAAAAGTATGTTCAGTTGTTATTACATTTGAATTTTAATTATATCTAAAATCTCTGTTACATACTAATGTCAATGCAGAATGAAATCTGCTTTCTCTCTGATAAACTTAATAATTAATCTGTATTTCAAAAAACTGAGAATGGGATTTGATGTGTAAATTTTTAAGTCTCTGAATTTTTAAAAATAATTATTTATGTCCTGATGTGTATGTGTTTTACATTTCTTTAACAATACTGCATGTTGAATTTAAACATTTTTTTCTTTCCTTTCATAGGTATAAAAAGTTATGAAAGGGACTTGGTTGAAATGCAAACTAATCTTAAGACATGAATGAGGTGTGTATATTTCTGTTTGTCTTTCATATTTTCAAGGTTTTTTTTATTGAATTACCACTTTGTGTTGATATTTAAATGTGTTCCAATGTAAGGGATGAGAAAAAAGTAACATGAATTATAAATTGGTCCTTTGACCTTGAATTGGAGAAATGTGTCTTGATACAACAAATCATGAATTTATGGCATATAATCAATGTTTTTTGCTTCTTGACACTTTCTAATTGTATTTTTCATTCTTTATTCTTGTTGCAGGTGCAACAGAATATTAGATCTCATTATTCTCAGTTTAATATTTAACTTCTAATTGTACTGTTCACTTAAAGTGTTTGTATTCTATATCTTTTGATTTCAAATATTGGAGCATTTCTGTGTGTTAGTTAGACTGACTATGTTTCTCATTCCACTATATTCTTTTCTGAACCTTCTTATAAAATTAAAAACTGAAAATATTGCTTTTTTAACATATAAGGTATTTGAAAATGTAAATCTTAATTTTTTGGTATATCAAGAAAAGTATGTTCAGTTGTTATTACATTTGAATTTTAATTATATCTAAAATCTCTGTTACATACTAATGTCAATGCAGAATGAAATCTGCTTTCTCTCTGATAAACTTAATAATTAATCTGTATTTCGAAAAACTGAGAAGGGGATTTGATGTGTAAATTTTTAAGTCTCTGAATTTTTAAAAATAATTATTTATGTCCTGATATGTATGTGTTTTACATTTCTTTAACAATACTGCATGTTGAATTTAAACATTTTTTTCTTTCCTTTCATAGTTATAAAAAGTTATGAAAGGGACTGGGTTGAAATGCAAACTAATCTTAAGACATGAATGAGGTGTGTATATTTTTGTTTGTCTTTCATATTTTCAAGGTTTTTTCATTAAATTACTACTTTGTGTTCATATTTAAATGTGTTCTAATGTAAGGGATGAGAAAAAAGTAACATGAATTATAAATTGGTCCTTTGACCTTGAATTGGAGAAATGTGTCTTGATACAACAAATCATGAATTTATGGCATGTAATCAATGTTTTTTGCTTCTTGACACTTTCTATTTGTATTTTTCATTCTTTATTCTTGTTGCAGGTGCAACAGAATATTAGATCTCATTATTCTCAGTTTAATATTTAACTTCTAATTGTACTGTTCACTTAAAGTGTTTGTATTCTATATCTTTTGATTTCAAATATTGGAGCATTTCTGTGTGTTAGTTAGACTGACTATGTTTCTCATTCCACTATATTCTTTTCTGAACCTTCTTATAAAATTAAAAACTGAAAATATTGCTTTTTTAACATATAAGGTATTTGAAAATGTAAATCTTAATTTTTTGGTATATCAAGAAAAGTATGTTCAGTTGTTATTACATTTGAATTTTAATTATATCTAAAATCTCTGTTACATACTAATGTCAATGCAGAATGAAATCTGCTTTCTCTCAGATAAACTTAATAATTAATATGTATTTCTAAAAACTGAGAAGGGGATTTGATGTGTAAATTTTTAAGTCTCTGAATTTTTAAAAATAATTATTTATGTCCTGATATGTATGTGTTTTACATTTCTTTAACAATACTGCATGTTGAATTTAAACATTTTTTTCTTTCCTTTCATAGTTATAAAAAGTTATGAAAGGGACTGGGTTGAAATGCAAACTAATCTTAAGACATGAATGAGGTGTGTATATTTTTGTTTGTCTTTCATATTTTCAAGGTTTTTTTATTGAATTACCACTTTGTGTTCATATAAATGTGTTCCAATGTAAGGAATGAGAAAAAAGTAACATGAATTATAAATTGGTCCTTTGACCTTGAATTGGAGAAATGTGTCTTGATACAACAAATCATGAATTTATGGCATAAAATCAATGTTTTTTGCTTCTTGACACTTTCTATTTGTATTTTTCATTCTTTATTCGTGTTGCAGCTGCAACAGAATATTAGATCTCATTATTCTCAGTTTAATATTTAACTTCTAATTGTACTGTTCACTTAAAGTGTTTGTATTCTATATCTTTTGATTTCAAATATTGAAACATTTCTATGTGTTAGTAAGACTGACTATGTTTCTCCTTCCACTATATTCTTTTCTGAACCTTTTTATAAAATTAAAAACTGAAAATATAGCTTTTTTAGCATATAAGCTATTTGAAAATGTAATGCTTAATTTTTTGGCATATCAAGAAAAGTATGTTCAGTTGTTATTACATTTGAATTTTAATTATATCTAAAATCTCTGTTACATACTAATGTCAATGCAGAATGAAATCTGCTTTGTCTCTGATAAACTTAATAATTAATCTGTATTTCGAAAAACTGAGAATGGGATTTGATGTGTAAATTTTTAAGTGTCTGAATTTTTAAAAATAATTATTTATGTCCTGATGTGTATGTGCTTTACATTTCTTTAACAATACTGCATGTTGAATTTAAACATTTTTTTCTTTCCTTTCGTAGGTATAAAAAGTTATGAAAGGGACTTGGATGAAATGCAAACTAATCTTAAGACATGAATGAGGTGTGTATATTTTTGTTTGTGTTTCATATTTTCAAGGTTTTTTCATTAAATTACTACTTTGTGTTCATATTTAAATGTGTTCTAATGTAAGGGATGAGAAAAAAGTAACATGAATTATAAATTGGCCCTTTGACCTTGAATTGGAGAAATGTGTCTTGATACAACAAATCATGAATTTATGGCATGTAATCAATGTTTTTTGCTTCTTGACACTTTCTATTTGTATTTTTCATTCTTTATTCTTGTTGCAGGTGCAACAGAATATTAGATCTCATTATTCTCAGTTTAATATTTAACTTCTAATTGTACTGTTCACTTAAAGTGTTTGTAGTCTATATCTTTTGATTTCAAATGTTGGCTCATTTCTGTGTGATAGTAAGACTGACTATGTTTCTCATTCCACTATATTGTTTTCTGAACCTTTTTTTAAAATTAAAAACTGAAAATATTGCTTTCTTAGCATATAAGGTATTTGAAAATGTAAAGCTTAATTTTTTGGGATATCAAGAAAAGTATGTTCAGTTGTTATTACATTAGAATTTTAATTATATCTAAAATCTCTGTTACATACTAATGTCAATGCAGAATGAAATCTGCTTTCTCTCTGATAAACTTAATAATTAATCTGTATTTCGAAACACTGAGAATGGGATTTGATGTGTAAATTTTTAAGTCTCTGAATTTTTAAAAATAATTATTTATGTCCTGATGTGTATGTGTTTTACATTTCTTTAACAATACTGCATGTTGAATTTAAACATTTTTTTCTTTCCTTTCGTAGGTATAAAAAGTTATGAAAGGGACTTGGATGAAATGCAAACTAATCTTAACACATGAATAATTTGTGTATATTTTTGTTTGTCTTTCATATTTTCAAGTTTTTTTATTGAATTACCACTTTGTGTTCATATTTAAATGTGTTCTAATGTAAGGGATGAGAAAAAAGTAACATGAATTATAAATTGGTCCTTTGACCTTGAATTGGAGAAATGTGTCTTGATACAACAAATCATGAATTTATGGCATAAAATCAATGTTTTTTGCTTCTTGACACTTTCTATTTGTATTTTTCATTCTTTATGCTTGTTGCTGCTGCAACAGAATATTAGATCTCATTATTCTCAGTTTAATATTTAACTTCTAATTGTACTGTTCACTTAAAATGTTTGTATTCTATATCTTTTTATTTCAAATTTTAGCGCATTTCTGTGTGTTAGTAAGACTGACTATGTTTCTCATTCCACTATATTCTTTTCTGAACCTTTTTATAAAATTAAAAACTGAAAATATTGCTTTTTTAGCATATAAGGTATTTGAAAATGTAAAGCTTAATTTTTTGGCATATCAAGAAAAGTATGTTCAGTTGTTATTACATTTGAATTTTAAATATACCTAAAATCTCTGTTACATACTAATGTCAATGTAGAATGAAATCTGCTTTCTCTCTGATAAACTTAATAATTAATCTGTATTTCGAAAAACTGAGAATGGGATTTGATGTGTAAATTTTTAAGTCTCTGAATTTTTAAAAATAATTATTTATGTCCTGATGTGTATGTGTTTTACATTTCTTTAACAATACTGCATGTTGAATTTAAACATTTTTTTCTTTCCTTTCATAGGTATAAAAAGTTATGAAAGGGACTTGGTTGAAATGCAAACTAATCTTAACACATGAATAATTTGTGTATATTTTTGTTTGTCTTTCATATTTTCAAGTTTTTTTATTGAATTACCACTTTGTGTTCATATTTAAATGTGTTCTAATGTAAGGGATGAGAAAAAAGTAACATGAATTATAAATTGGTCCTTTGACCTTGAATTGGAGAAATGTGTCTTGATACAACAAATCATGAATTTATGGCATAAAATCAATGTTTTTTGCTTCTTGACACTTTCTATTTGTATTTTTCATTCTTTATGCTTGTTGCTCCTGCAGCAGAATATTCGATCTCATTATTCTCATTTTATATTTTACTTCTAATTGTAACATTCACTTAAAATGTTTGTATTAAAGAAAATACTTCTAAGACTATTTCTTTAAATTTCAAATATTCGAAAATTTCTAAGTGTTATTAAGTCTGATTATGTTTCTCATTCCAATATATACTTTTCTCAACCGTTTTATAGAATTAGAAACTGAAAATATTGCTTTTTTAGCATATAAGGTATTTGAAAATGTAAAGTTTATTACTTTGGCCTATCAAGAAAAGTATGATCAGTTGTTATTACATTTGAATTTTAATTATATCTAAAATCTCTGTTACATACTAATGTCAATGCAGAATGAAATCTGCTTTCTCTCTGATAAACTTAATAATTAACCTGTATTTCGAAAAACTGAGAATGGGATTTGATGTGTAAATTTTTAAGTGTCTGAATTTTTAAAAATAATTATTTATGTCCTGATGTGTATGTGTTTTACATTTCTTTAACAATACTGCATGTTGAATTTAAAATTTTTTTTCTTTCCTTTCATAGGTTTAAAAAGTTATGAAAGGGACTTGGTTGAAATGCAAACTAATCTTAAGACATGAATGAGGTGTGTATATTTTTGTTTGTCTTTCATATTTTCAGGTTTTTTTCATTAAATTACTACTTTGTGTTCATATTTAAATGTGTTCTAATGTAAGAGATGAGAAAAAAGTAACATGAATTATAAATTGGTCCTTTGTTCTTGAATTGGAGAAATGTGTCTTGATACAACAAATCATGAATTTATGGCATGAAATCAATGTTTTTTGCTTCTTGACACTTTCTATTTGTATTTTTCATTCTTTATTCTTGTTGCAGCTGCAACAGAATATTAGATCTCATTATTCTCAGTTTAATATTTAATTTCTAATTGTACTATTCACTTAAAGTGTTTGTATTCTATATCTTTTTATTTCAAATGTTGGCGCATTTCTGTGTGTTAGTAAGACTGACTATGTTTCTCATTCCACTATATTCTTTTCTGAACCTTTTTATAAAATTAAAAACTGAAAATATTGCTTTTTTAGCATATAAGGTATTTGAAAATGTAAAGCTTAATTTTTTGGCATATCAAGAAAAGTATGTTCAGTTGTTATTACATTTGAATTTTAAATATATCTAAAATCTCTGTTACATACTAATGTCAATGTAGAATGAAATCTGCTTTCTCTCTGATAAACTTAATAATTAATCTGTATTTCGAAAAACTGAGAATGGGATTTGATGTGTAAATTTTTAAGTCTCTGAATTTTTAAAAATAATTATTTATGTCCTGATGTGTATATGTTTTACATTTCTTTAACAATACTGCATGTTGAATTTAAACATTTTTTTCTTTCCTTTCATAGGTATAAAAAGTTATGAAAGGGACTTGGTTGAAATGCAAACTAATCTTAACACATGAATGAGGTGTGTATATTTTTGTTTGTCTTTCATATTTTCAAGTTTTTTTATTGAATTACCACTTTGTGTTCATATTTAAATGTGTTCTAATGTAAGGGATGAGAAAAAAGTAACATGAATTATAAATTGGTCCTTTGACCTTGAATTGGAGAAATGTGTCTTGATACAACAAATCATGAATTTATGGCATAAAATCAATGTTTTTTGCTTCTTGACACTTTCTATTTGTATTTTTCATTCTTTATGCTTGTTGCTCCTGCAGCAGAATATTCGATCTCATTATTCTCATTTTATATTTTACTTCTAATTGTAACATTCACTTAAAATGTTTGTATTAAAGAAAATACTTCTAAGACTATTTCTTTAAATTTCAAATATTCGAAAATTTCTAAGTGTTATTAAGTCTGATTATGTTTCTCATTCCAATATATACTTTTCTCAACCGTTTTATAGAATTAGAAACTGAAAATATTGCTTTTTTAGCATATAAGGTATTTGAAAATGTAAAGTTTATTACTTTGGCCTATCAAGAAAAGTATGATCAGTTGTTATTACATTTGAATTTTAATTATATCTAAAATCTCTGTTACATACTAATGTCAATGCAGAATGAAATCTGCTTTCTCTCTGATAAACTTAATAATTAACCTGTATTTCGAAAAACTGAGAATGGGATTTGATGTGTAAATTTTTAAGTGTCTGAATTTTTAAAAATAATTATTTATGTCCTGATGTGTATGTGTTTTACATTTCTTTAACAATACTGCATGTTGAATTTAAAATTTTTTTTCTTTCCTTTCATAGGTTTAAAAAGTTATGAAAGGGACTTGGTTGAAATGCAAACTAATCTTAAGACATGAATGAGGTGTGTATATTTTTGTTTGTCTTTCATATTTTCAGGTTTTTTTCATTAAATTACTACTTTGTGTTCATATTTAAATGTGTTCTAATGTAAGAGATGAGAAAAAAGTAACATGAATTATAAATTGGTCCTTTGTTCTTGAATTGGAGAAATGTGTCTTGATACAACAAATCATGAATTTATGGCATAAAATCAATGTTTTTTGCTTCTTGACACTTTCTATTTGTATTTTTCATTCTTTATTCTTGTTGCAGCTGCAACAGAATATTAGATCTCATTATTCTCAGTTTAATATTTAATTTCTAATTGTACTATTCACTTAAAGTGTTTGTATTCTATATCTTTTTATTTCAAATGTTGGCGCATTTCTGTGTGTTAGTAAGACTGACTATGTTTCTCATTCCACTATATTCTTTTCTGAACCTTTTTATAAAATTAAAAACTGAAAATATTGCTTTTTTAGCATATAAGGTATTTGAAAATGTAAAGCTTAATTTTTTGGAATATCAAGAAAAGTATGTTCAGTTGTTATTACATTTGAATTTTAAATATATCTAAAATCTCTGTTACATACTAATGTCAATGTAGAATGAAATCTGCTTTCTCTCTGTAAACTTAATAATTAATCTGTATTTCGAAAAACTGAGAATGGGATTTGATGTGTAAATTTTTAAGTGTCTGAATTTTTAAAAATAATTATTTATGTCCTGATGTGTATGTGTTTTACATTTCTTTAACAATACTGCATGTTGAATTTAAACATTTTTTTCTTTCCTTTCATAGGTATAAAAAGTTATGAAAGGGACTTGGTTGAAATGCAAACTAATCTTAACACATGAATGAGGTGTGTATATTTTTGTTTGTCTTTCATATTTTCAAGTTTTTTTATTGAATTACCACTTTGTGTTCATATTTAAATGTGTTCTAATGTAAGGGATGAGAAAAAAGTAACATGAATTATAAATTGGTCCTTTGACCTTGAATTGGAGAAATGTGTCTTGATACAACAAATCATGAATTTATGGCATAAAATCAATGTTTTTTGCTTCTTGACACTTTCTATTTGTATTTTTCATTCTTTATGCTTGTTGCTGCTGCAGCAGAATATTCGATCTCATTATTCTCATTTTATATTTTACTTCTAATTGTAACATTCACTTAAAATGTTTGTATTAAAGAAAATACTTCTAAGACTATTTCTTTAAATTTCAAATATTCGAAAATTTCTAAGTGTTATTAAGTCTGATTATGTTTCTCATTGCAATATATACTTTTCTCAACCGTTTTATAGAATTAGAAACTGAAAATATTGCTTTTTTAGGATCTAAGGTATTTGAAAATGTAAAGTTTATTACTTTGGCCTATCAAGAAAAGTATGATCAGTTGTTATTACATTTGAATTTTAATTATATCTAAAATCTCTGTTACATACTAATGTCAATGCAGAATGAAATCTGCTTTCTCTCTGATAAACTTAATAATTAATCTGTATTTCGAAAAACTGAGAATGGGATTTGATGTGTAAATTTTTAAGTGTCTGAATTTTTAAAAATAATTATTTATGTCCTGATGTGTATGTGTTTTACATTTCTTTAACAATACTGCATGTTGAATTTAAAATTTTTTTTCTTTCCTTTCATAGGTTTAAAAAGTTATGAAAGGGACTTGGTTGAAATGCAAACTAATCTTAAGACATGAATGAGGTGTGTATATTTTTGTTTGTCTTTCATATTTTCAGGTTTTTTTCATTAAATTACTACTTTGTGTTCATATTTAAATGTGTTCTAATGTAAGAGATGAGAAAAAAGTAACATGAATTATAAATTGGTCCTTTGTTCTTGAATTGGAGAAATGTGTCTTGATACAACAAATCATGAATTTATGGCATAAAATCAATGTTTTTTGCTTCTTGACACTTTCTATTT